>NC_141032.1:2417500-2422500 GCF_052040795.2 Danio rerio
ATTATAGGAAATACTGTGAAAAAATTTCTACCTCAGCTTAATGTAATTTGGGAGTTATTTTAAAATAATTTTAACCTACACTGCTTCTCATTTCATCTTTGTGGCTCTAGCATAAAACAATTCACGTAGTTTGACTCCAAAAAGCTTCATTTTAAACTTAAAGGGCACCTAGTTTACCCTTTTACAAGATGTAAGATAAGCCTTTGGTGTCTCCAAAATTTGTCTGTAAAGTTTAAACTCAAAACACGCATCAGATCATTTACTATAGCCTCCAGAATCTGCCCATTTTGGTGTCTGAATACAGTGTAGCTGTTTTTGTAGCCTGTGGCTTTAAATGCAAATGAGCTGCGTCTCCCCGCCCACCGCTCCCACATGCGTGTCTGTTTCTCCTGCACTACAGCAGATAAACAGCAGTCAGTGATACAGACAGACATGGACGAAGCTGAAGTAGGTACAAATACCAAGTAAGTTCATTTCATGTTTTTGTGCCGGATTTCATTCAAGCCTTTCTGAAATGATGAGTCACACACAAATGCTGTTTGCAGTACACACACATACATGCATAGCGTTTACTGACACCATGTGGCTGTGGTGATTACAGCAGTTATGAATTACACAGCGATATTACCGTCTTCATTCCAAACATGCTCCGTTTTAAAAATGCTTTAAACTCATAAATATTATGACAGAAGTGTAACAAATATTTGAATCCCTGTTTATTTGCAAAAAAAAAAAAAAAGATTCTGTGGATGTGTGTATACATGTTACTATGGAAACATGGCACCTGTCAATCAGTTAGTGGGTGGGGAAAATGCTGCATACGCACAAAGACCTTGCGTACGCACAAAAACTTTGCGTACGCCAGATTTCATGTTCACGTTTGGATTTACTAACGATAAAATGAATGTAAGAATGTGCATTGGTCTGCACCACCTTCATGCCTGGCATATGTGCATTTCTTGTGTGTGTTTGTTTTATTTCCATTGGCGATTCCTAGAGGCAATTGTGTTAAATTGCACACTCTAAAGTGTCTGAGTTGTAAAATGCCAGCTGTATGGGACGGGATCATCCGCATGTCTAACAGGTATATAAGGTTTCCATACCATGCAGCTGACCAGCCGAACATTAACGCACAATTTGCAGCGCTGGTTTTCCCAATGTAATCAGATCAATCTACTGCATGCACATTGCTATAAAGGCACCATCTGAAGACAAATTTGCATACATGAATCAGAAACATTTCCATTTAATAAATGTGCAAATAACACGTGATGCTTAAATGCGTTTAAATATTGTAGAAAGGTGGCCAGGGTCAACCCATGATTAATTCATCCTCACAAACAGCATGGAGTGGCTTCTTGATGAGTGATGTATTTAAAGATATTATTAGTATTTTATTAAATGTAATTATTTAACTGCATATCAGGAGACTGTGGTTATCCATTAAAGACATGGCTGTTAACCCCCCTCAACAACCCACAAAACTGACCTAGAGCGCAGATCCAATGATGCTTATTCTCGCACTCGGTCAGTTGTAGAGCGGGTGATTGGGCAGCTGAAATGCTGGTGGTGCTGCCGTGACAAGAGCAGAGGAGTGCTGCCATACAGCCCTAACAAAGTGTTCCTCTAATGCTGCATTCACACCAGACGCGGAACGCGCATTCAGTGCGAGTGATTTACATGTTAAGTCAATGCAAACGCGGGAATAGACATCCTGCAGAGCGATACGCGCAAATTGCGTGGATGATGTGGTGTGAATGGCGCGATACGCGCTAATTGAGCGTTTTGCCCACTTAACGCGCTTTTCGTGCGAATCGCTTGTTCGAAAATCAGAACTTCAGCGGACATTCGCGCCGCAATAACCAATCAGGAGCTTGCTCTTGTGGGGGTGTGATTGTGACGTATTGCCTGTTGTCGGTATCCCAGGGAAAATCCTCCAGCTGACACAAACAAGAAGTTTATCAAACTGGGCTGGGCTCAGTCAGAAGCACCGCTGAAAGCCTCCGTCAGAAAGGTTCAATTTCTGGAAGAGTTTGAGATCACAGAGCTGGATGTACCTCTGAAAGGATGTAGTGGACTCAGACACAACCCTAAACGTATCGACACTGTTTTTCAGCCTTCATAAAGCACATAAACACTGTTATTTTCTTCATAAAATCCATGTTAGTCATTTAGCAACGAAGCTAGAGTCATCAGGCAGACAGAAGCCCCGCCCATCACGCAAATCCGCGTCTGTTCTGAAGTGAATTTGACGCGCGAATGAAACAAGTCAAATTAAATGTTCACACGGAAATTTATGCGCAAATAGTGTTCCGCGTCTGGTGTGAACACAGCATAATACATGTGTGTCTCCCACAGACACGGATACTACTCCAGACAGTAAAGTGTTGCCCGGAATAGAGGCAACAAAGGGTCCTCAAAGGGTTTTAGTTCAGCATCCCGTGTTCCCCCGCCTGTTCAATCCACACTTTGACGGTGCGCCGATGTTCTCCTCTTAACCTGCACCTTCACATCGGACCATTTCTTTTTTGATTCACTCATAGTGCGATGTTCAGACCCAACTGCGTTAACGCCGTCAGCTAAACTTTTTGTTATTAAATCTGGAGGACAAACTTGCAAATAACACAGTTTTTCTCCGGTCTACCTCTGATAGGAGCACCTCCAATTCACATTCTGTGAAGTTTGTCTTTAGCCGTTGCTTTTTCGTTTGGTTTTGCCAAAGTAGAGTAATTACCATATTTATTAGGGGGAGGCATCAGAGAGGGGTTTTGCGCTCAGTTTCACGTTGATTCGGATGCACAAAGAGAAGATGCATAGGATTCAGCGTACGCAGTGTTTCATACATCTGATTTTATTACTGCGTATGCACATTTACAGCTTTGTCTGTACGCAATGTTTTAGTATGAATTTAAAGCAGTTGTTTGTACATGAGGCCCCTGGAGAGTTTCTATTGTTGTGTTTCTATCACTCCAATATGACTGTGGACCCAACTACACCTACAAACACAGTTCTGTCCAAACAGCTTAAAAAATATTGTATTTTCATCATAGGTGCCCTTTAAAGTTTACAATCAAGTTACCAGAACTTTTTAACACTAAACTTCTCACAGATTTTCCCTTGTCTTCTTCTGAACTTTTCACTTATTTTCCATTAGTTCTGCTTAACATTATGAGGGCATCTTCAAGTAAGAAAGAAGACAGTATAATAATGATAAATAATGAATTATGCGACATGATCTCTTCAAAGTAAAGAGTTTTGTGGTGGCAATGTTTTTTTTTGTGAGTGCAAACACAAGCTGATATGCATATGTTGAGTCGTCCCCAAAGTCACGTCTCCGCCGGCTCAGTCCTACGCCCAACACGCGCAACGATACACCGATAAGCCACTTTCCACAGATTTCTGGCAGCGAGCCACTTTATTTAGGAGCGGAGGGCACCAACGCCTCCTCACCACAAACACAGTCTGCCGCTTTGGGTCCAGACCAAGAGATTGAAGAGGCTCCAAAAAAAACTTTTCCACGAGTTTAAAAAACAGGCAGAAATCCATGCGGAGGCTCGGCGAGACAATGCATTTAGCAGAACTGTTGAAATCAGGAAGAACTTTCATTTCCTTCTGATGCCTTTTCCCACATCGTCACCCTCTGTTTAGCTCACACACACCCAGGAATGCAACGTGATCTTTTGTTGTGTCTGGCTGGCTTGTTTCTGTGCCAGTGACATCATGTGCTGGAATTGGGCCCTGTGCTAAAAATAAGCAGGACGTCAGGTGACCGGTTTAACAGCCACATGTGGACAGGTCCACTTGATGACACACACCTGTCTGTCTGTCTGTGTGTATGTGTAAAAACCAGCACTCGTAACACTCGGGTATTCCTTTGATGATGCACTGCCAGTGGAATATTACACATACACACAAACTTGCACAGCTAACTTTAGGGGGACTGGTAAAAAAATACTGGTATTACTATACTTGTGGGGACATCCCAAAATTTAATGACTAAAAGTACCACACACTAAAAATTTTTTAATAATAAATACAAAATTATTTTACTAAGGGGTAGATTTGGATCACAAAAAGTGATGAGTATTAGTACCACACGTACACAGACATGCATTCAACACTCACTTCTATTATTAATAATACTAGAGCCATCTTTATGGGGACTTCCTATACTCTGATAATGATTTTTATACTGTACAGACTGTATTTTCTATTCCCCTACCCCAGGACACACCAAGACATCATCAAACAACTAGAGCGAACACGCTCCTGCAAATATTTTTTGTTTGTTATACGGTTTGTTGGACGGATGGTTGGTTGGTTGGTTGGTTAGTTGGGTTGGCTGGTGGGTTGGTTGGTTAGGCAGTTGGTTGGAAGGTTGTTTGGTTGGGCGGTTGGTTGGGCAGTTGGTTGGAAGGTTGTTTGGTTGGGCGGTTGGTTGGGCAGTTGGTTGGAAGGTTGTTTGGTTGGGCGGTTGGTTGGGCAGTTGGTTGGAAGGTTGTTTGGTTGGGCGGTTGGTTAGGAGGTTGGTTGTTTGGGCGGTTGGTTGGGCGGTTGGTTGGGCGGTTGGTTGGGCGGTTGGTTGGGCGGTTGGTTGGGCGGTTGGTTGGGAGGTTGGTTGGGAGGTTGGTTGGGCGGTTGGTTGGGCGGTTGGTTGGGCGGTTGGTTGGGCGGTTGGTTGGGCGGTTGGTTGGGCGGTTGGTTGGGCGGTTGGTTGGGAGGTTGGTTGGGCGGTTGGTTGGGCGGTTGGTTGGGCGGTTGGTTGGGCGGTTGGTTGGGCGGTTGGTTGGGCGGTTGGTTGGGCGGTTGGTTGGGCGGTTGGTTGGGCGGTTGGTTGGGCAGTTGGTTGGGCAGTTGGTTGGGCGGTTGGTTGGGCGGTTGGTTGGGCGGTTGGTTGGGCGGTTGGTTGGGCGGTTGGTTGGGAGGTTGGTTGGGAGGTTGGTTGGGAGGAGGTTGGTTGGGCGGTTGGTTGGGAGGTTGGTTGGGTGGTTGAGCGGTTG
>NC_141032.1:2427500-2435000 GCF_052040795.2 Danio rerio
AACATAAATAAATAAATAGAATAAATAAATAAATAAATAAATAAGACTTCACTGTAATAATAAAAAAAATAATACAATTATAATACAGCATAAAACACAGCAATCTTCTACTTAAGAAAAGAAAGAAAAAAGAAAGAAAGACTTTCACTGATAAAAATAAATAAATAAATAAACTATCAAAAACTGTTTCTTTCTGTGCACAAAAATACAGCAATCTTCTACCTAAATAAATAAATAAATAAGAAAGAAAGAAAAAAAGACTTTCCCTATAATAAAATAAAATAAAAACTATAAAAAAAGTTTCTATCTGCCGACAAAAATACAGCTTCCACTTAAGCATAAGAAAAATCTTCACTACAATAAAAAAAATATGAAAAATATTTTCTCTCTGCCAAAAAAAGAAAGAAAGAAAGAAAGAAAGAAAGAAAGAAAGAAAGAAAGAAAGAAAGAAAGAAAGAAAGAAAGAAAGAAAGAAAGAAAGAAAGAGATGGACGGAAGGATGGAGAGATGGGAAAGAAATACAAAGAAAATAATAAAAAAGAAAAAAAATTAGATGACATATAGACAAAAGAAAGGAAGGAAGGATGGATAGAAAGAAAGAAAGAAAGAAAGAAAGAAAGAAAGAAAGAAAGAAAAAAAGAAAGAAAGAAAGAAAGAAAGAAAAAAAGAAAGAAAGAAAGAAAGAAAGAAAGAAAGAAAGAAAGAAAGAAAGAAAGAAAGAAAGAAAGAAAGAAAGAAAGAAAGAAAGAAAGAAAGAAAGAAAGAAAGAAAAATTCTCACTACCCCAGATCTTCAACTTGTGAAAATGAAATAAAATTAAATTAAACAAACAAATAAGAAAAATAAATGGTAATAAAATGATTCTAGTACTTTTTAGATTTAACTACAATAATATACAATACATATTTCACAAAAATCACATTTGAAAAGTCTGAATTCAACATAAAAAAAAATCACAGACATACAAAATCCTCGGTGTGACAACTATCTCCGGCGTCCCCTATTGCTTTATGAGCAGGTTGACCTTTCTTATGAGCAAAAAAAGTCAACACTTTCTGACTCCTCATTAACTGCAGCTCTCACAACCTGTGTGTTTCCATAAGTCTGCCTATGGACTCCATCTTTGCACATATGCAGCCATGGCGACTTCACGTCAACACAGACTCCACGTGCCCCCCTCGGATTTTATGGTTTCTTTAATTAGAAAATGGCAATAAAGTCTGTCGCCAGGCCTGGGCGTGTTGAGAGTGTTGTAGGCCCATAAAGCCACCGCTACGGGTTCGAGCTGTGCCTCTAAATGAGGGGAAAGGGGGGAAAATCTGAGGTTGATTTTACCTTTTCACCTCTGTGTCCAGATGAGGGCCCTATCTAGGGATCACCCAGCAGACCCTGTCGACACCGCACTCTCCATCCACATGCACACACAAACCAAGAACACCCATCAACTGACTCTGTGTTGATGATTAACCCTTTCAAAAACATACAGGCATCTGACACTTTACAGAAAAGACAATGATCCTTAATACTAGAAAGAGTTTTTGAAACAATGAATATACACACTCAGCAAAACTATAAATGCAACACTTCGATGATGAACTTCTACTGTCTCACTGTCTTTTTGGGAAGACCGGTGAGGAGTCTGTTTCAGTAATCCACCCTGCTGGTCGTAAAAGCATGAACAAGTTTCTTTAAGTAACCAGTGTTTACAGTAATCCACCCTGCTGGTCATAAACGCATAAAAAAGCTTCTCTAAGTTAAACAGTGTTTACAGTAATCCACCCTGCTGGTCATAAACGCATAAAAAAGCTTCTCTAAGTTAAACAGTGTTTACAGTAATCCACCCTGCTGGTCAAATGCATGAACAGGTTTTACTAAGTAAATCAGTGTTCACAATAATCCACGCTGATGGTCATAAAAGCATGAACAGGTTTCTTTAAGTAAATCAGTGTTCACAGTAATCCACCCTGCTGGTCATAAATGCATGAACAAGCTTATCTAAGTTAAACAGTGTGTACAGTAATCCACCCTGCTGGTCATAAAAAGCATGAACAGGTTTTACTAAGTAAATCAGTGTTCACAGTAATCCACGCTGCTGGTCATAAACGCATGAACAGGTTTATTAAGTAAATCAGGGTTGCAGTAATCCACCCTGCTGGTCATAAAAGCATGAACAGGTTTCTCTAAGTAAATCAGGGTTTACAGTAATCCACCCTGCTGGTCATAAAAGCATGAACAGGTTTCTCTAAGTAAATCAGGGTTTACAGTAATCCACCCTGCTGGTCATAAAAGCATGAACAGGTTTCTCTAAGTAAATCAGTGTTCACAGTAATCCACCCTGCTGGTCATAAACGCATGAACAAGCTTATCTAAGTTAAACAGTGTGTACAGTAATCCACCCTGCTGGTCATAAAAGCATGAACAGGTTTCTCTAAGTAAATCAGTGTAAATAAATACTTCTCCCTTGCAGAGATAATCAATCCACCTCACAGGTGTGGTATATTAAGATACTGATTAGACAGCATGATTGTTGCACATGTGTGCCTTAGGTTAGCCACCTTAGGACACTCTAAATGTGAGCCAAAGAGGTAATCTTAAACAGTTTGTTAAACTAATCGCAATATTGTGTGTGTGTGTGTGTGTGTGTGTGTGTGTGTGGTTGGGGGGGTTAGGCAGTTTAATTTAAGCTAGTTAAGCTAATGTTAAACCATCTGCTGCTGAAATTAAAGGATGTGTAGTTGTTGCAGTCATGTACTTTCAGGAATGTTATCATTTCCTGATGATTTGTACTTTCAAATCGAAATGTGAAATTGCATTGGCACCAAGTTCAGTACCCAACCCCAAGCATGAGGTAAACCCCCCAAAAAAATGGTTCATTAATATTGCTTTAAGAGCGTGACGCAGTGGCGCAGTAGGTAGTGCTGTCGCCTCACAGCAAGAACTGAGCCTCGGCAGGGTCAGTTGGTGTTTCTATGTGGAGTTAGCATGTTCTCCCTGTGTTCACGTGGGTTTCCTCCGGGTGCTCCGGTTTCCCCGACAAATCCAAAGACATGCTGTACAGGTGAATTTGGTAGGCTAAATTGGCCGTAGTGTATGGGTGTGAATGAGTGTGTAGCTTTGAACGTTTACATTTTCTAAAGTTTAGTTCTCACTGTTTTTGAGCACACTTGCTTATAAATACATTTTAAGACTCATATATTGATACTGACACCTAAAAACAAATATTTCGATTTCAGCTGGACTATAAGGTCAAAATCATTTCAGCTGGAAGTTGTACTAAATTTCGTGTGATAACCAACAACAAATTGTGGTCAGGACCAAATTAATTCTACTTTCGACCTGCAAACACGCTAGTCACTCTGCCAATCATTTGTTCAAGCATTTAGGTGGCACCAACAATTGTGATTTGGTTCAGTACATACTTTATATTTAGATACCAGTGTCGTATTGGCACCAGATTTCAGTACAAAACCCTAAGCAAATTCATGAAAGCCATTGTAATTGAAAAGTAATTAAACTTGCGGTTGTTTTATTGCAAGCGCTCATTTCAGCTGGAAATTGTACCAAATTTGGTGGTACCTTTTTAGTTTTTTCCACAGTGAGCCTGTTGCTTTTCACTCTTCTTCGAGTCAAACAAATGGTATCCCTCACGCACACACACACCTACACAAAAAGTTTGGTTTGAGAGTTACTTTCCATAAAGACCTCAACAATCCCAACAGTCTAGCCAAAATGGTATATATATATATATATATGAGGTACTGGAGGCACCTAATAGTGGATTCAGCGAACAGCTTGCTGCAATAACCGACAACAAAATGTGGTCATGATCAAATTAATTCCACTTTCGACCTGCAAACACGCTAGTCACTCTGCCAATCATTTGTTCAAGCATTTAGGTGGCACCAACATTTGTGATTTGGTTCAGTACATACTTTATATTTAGATACCAGTGTCGTATTGGCACCAGATTTCAGTACAAAACCCTAAGCAAATTCATGAAAGCCATTGTAATTGAAAAGTAATTAAACTTGCGGTTGTTTTATTGCAAGCGCTCATTTCAGCTGGAAATTGTGGCAAATTTTGTGGTACCTTTTTAGTTTTTTCCCCACAATGAGCCTGTTGCTTTTCACTCTTCTTCGAGTCAAACAAATGGTATCCCGCGCACACACACACAAATAGTTTGGTTTGAGAGTTACTTTCCATAAAGACCTCAACAATCCCAACAGTCTAGCCAAAATGGTATATATATGAGGCACTGGAGGCACCTAATAGTGGATTCAGCGAACAGCTTGCTGCAATAACCGACAACAAAATGTGGTCAGGATCAAATTAATTTCCACTTTCACCCTGCAAACATGCCAGTCACTCTGCCAGAGTTTGTTAGCGATGCCTGCGCCAGACGGGCTCTGGATGATCGGAAGAGTTTTCCTGCGAAAGTCTAACGTTACAGTCCTTAGCAAGTGGGCTGCTGGATAAGGGTTTTTGCGGGTTTGGTTTTGTGCTTAATTAAAGGGGAAACGACTGTTGCGACTGCGCCGAGCGCGTGTTGCGGGAAACATTAATTCCAGCCTCATAAGCAAGGGCACATTTTACAAGAAGCTGATCATCTTTCCCACCTCAGACATGTTCCTAAGCATCAGCTCCAGTTTCGCCAAAGCCAAGAAAGACTTTTCATGCTTTACGAGTGCCAGTGTGATCGTTTTTTTATTAAAAAGAAGTTATGGAGCATATTCTAAAACCAGAATAATATGCAAGTGGTTTCCTGAGTTTCCCCCCCCCTCCCTTCACTCCTGCAGGTTTATTTTTGGAAAAAGAGCCTGTGACGTCAATGGGTCTGTGTTGAATAAGAAATAACACGTAGACAAAATTGTAAAGATTTCTACGGTTACATAGGTGTGGATACTTAGCGAGGAAACCGTGTTGCTAATAACCAATGAAAAAGCGGAAAAGGGGAAAAAAATCTGCCTTTACGATTTCACAGCTGAAAGATGGATTTGGGTGGAATTAATGCAGGTTCATTTCTCTCTCTCTCTTTCTCTCTCTCTGTCAGGTCTATTTATGATCCAGCCTAAACGTGCATGGATATTGCTCATTACTGCTCATTTTCAGTAATTATCCAGGAGTATTTTTGCTGTCCGTTTTCTTTTCCATGTGGCGTTTGGCTTGGCGTGAAGCACTCAGGATATATACGTGAAGGAAAGATAAGGGGACGTTTTTATTGCCTGGCCATTTTAGCGTGATATTTTAAAATGTAGACACGGGTGGAAAAATAAGCGAGCTGCTAAAATGAAGCAGTAACTTTTTAGGGGTGTTAGAGATTCAGAAACTGAAGCCTGAGCACTAACATTCTGGGGCACTATGTGTGTCGTATTAATGTGGACAGCGAGAACTGACTGGTTTGATGGAAAACTGATCTAGAAAACGGTTCAGGAGAAAATGTAACTGGATTTTTAAAGAGTCAAAACTTGGGAATTCATTTCAGTTTGTTCATTTTTATTTGGTGCATGTATTAAAAAGAAGACGAAAGACAAACTACAGGGGTCACTGAAATATCTTGTAACTGGGGAAAAAAGTAATGATCAATTAAAAAGGACTCAAATCTAATGGAAAACAGAAATTGGCTTCAATGTGTTAAAAAAAAAAGCATTAAATAAGGCAAAATAATGAAACTGGCCTGAACAAAAATGAAGGGTACCAATAATTTCTGTATGTACAGTACATTTACCTAAATAAAACATACAAAAATTCTATTTAAAAATCATATCACACTACTAAAATGAAGCAGTAACATTTAAGGGTGTTAGAGATTCAGAAACCGAAGCCTGAGCACTAACATTCTGGGGCACTATGTGTGTCGTATTAATGTGGGAAGCGAGAACTGACTGGTTTGAGGAAAAACCAGAAAACTTTTCGGGAGAGTCAAAACTTGGGAATTCATTTCAGTTAGTTCATTTTATTTGGTGCATGTAATAAAGGCAGAAAGAAAAACTACAGTGGTCACCGAAATAACTTGGAACTGGGAAAAGTCATGATTAATCTAATGGAAATCAGATATGGGTTTCAAATTGTGGTTCAACAGAAGGATTAAAAAGGCAAACTAATGAAACTGGCCTGGACAAAATTGAAGGGTACCAACAATTTTGTCCATGTCTGTATATACAGTAGGTTTTATGCTAATGAAACATACAAAAATTGAATTTAAAAATCATAATGAGCCACTGAAATGAAGCAGTCACTTTTTAGAGGTGTTAGAGATTCAGAAACTGAAGCCTGAGCACTAACATTCTGGGGCTCTGTGTGTCGTATTAATGTGGGAAGCGAGAACTGACTGGTTTGAGGAAAAACCAGAAAACTGTTCGGGAAAGTCAAAACTTGGGAATTCATTTCAGTTGGTTCATTTTATTTGGTGCAGCTTTTCTCTTAATGAATCAAACTCAGACTGGGGGTAATGAATATCAGAAGAATATACTTTATTGGAATATTTTCCAAAAAAGCAGAGACGTCCATAAGCAGACCCATCCTTAGCCTCACTCCAGGACAATCTGAAGTGTCTGTGTTCTTCACAATATTAATACTGATTTTCTCTCCCCACCTCTCTCGTTGTAACTCTGACCATTTTTAGGATGTTTTCTCTGTACTGAGGGGTTTAGTATATCTTTAGGTGCTCATCTTTTTCTGGGCCCTGTCCCCTACAATGCAAACACCCGTTTTCACACCAGAGTTCTCGCTCCATAGATTCAATCTTAACATATCATCTTTTTTATAATTTTTTATTATTTTATAATTTTTATAATTTTTAATATTATCATCTTTCTTCTCAAAATACACCACCAGTTGTTGCCCTTTTTCCTCAAAATGCATGTCTAAGCATCTCTAGGTGGTTATATAGGTAGACATCTTCATTGCACACTCATAAAGAATAAAATAATCTTCATCAAAAGACAAACTACAGTGGTCATCGAAATAACTTGAAACTGGGAAAAAAGTAATAATCAATTAAAATGAACTCAATCTAAGGGAAAACAGACATTGGCCTCATTGTGTTAAAAAAAAGTGTTAAATATCGCAAACTAATGAAACTGGTCAACAATGTCTGTATATACATTTACTTCATTTAATTCATTTCAGTTTGTTCATTTTATTTGGGGCCTGTAATAAAAGCAGAAAGAAAAACTACAGTGGTCACTGAAATAACTTGGAACTGGAAAAAAGTAATGATTAATCTAATGGAAATCAGATATTGGTTTCATTTTGTGGTTTAAAAAAAAAACAAACAAATTAAAATGGCCAGGGCAAAATACAAGGGTACAAACTATTTTGTCTACATCAGTCTATACAGTAGGTTCACTCTGATGAAACACACAAGAAATCAATTAAACAAATCTAATCTTAACGTGGAAAATTAAGCGAGCTACTAAAACTAAGCAGTAACTTAAGAGTGTTAGAGATTCAGAAACTGAAGCCTGAACACTAACATTCTGGGGCAAAATGTCGTATTAT
>NC_141032.1:2447500-2450000 GCF_052040795.2 Danio rerio
TCGACTGGAAGTGATTTACGGTGCCACTGACACAGATCATTTGTAAAAGGCTGATATGTAAAACAGCTGCAGGTTTAGTCTTTCGGTGTGTTTCTGCACATCATTGCTTTTTGTCATGCTTCTGATTTGACAACATCATCAAATGAGTCCTACCCAGACTGGACCTCAGATTCACAGGTGATTAATACAAAAACAGCTGTTAGTCATAGAATCCATGATTTAATATGTTCATTAATTTTCTTTTCGGACTAGTCCCTTTATTAATCAGGGGTCGCATTCATTCATTTATCCACCCACCCATTCATTCATCCATTCATTGTTTTCCAAATTAAAATAAATAAAATATAAAATAATTTTGTTTCTCTATTTATTTATTCATTTATTTATTTACGTATTTATTTTTATTAAAACAATTTAGATTTTATTTTCATTTATTTTAAAGAGGACCAAATATACTCTTTTCCCTATTTATTTGTTTGTTTGTTTGTTTTTATTTTTTGCATTTATTTTAAAGATGACCTTATTTATAATTTATTTATATATATATATATATATATATATATATATATATATATATATATATATATATATATATATATTTTTTTTTTTTTCATTTTTTTTTTTGCAATTATTTCAGACGACCTATTTTCTTTTATTTATTTATTTAGTTTGTTTCATGTTTTTAAAATTTATTTCAAAGATGTCCTAGTATATTTGTTTCCCTATTTTATTTATTTATTTATTTATTTATTTATTTATATGTTTTTCTTTTTTTTTCAAAGAGGACCTGATATATTTGTTCCGTATTTTATTTATTTATTTAACATTTTTATTGTCATTTATTTTTAAAGAGAACTTAATATATTATTTTCCCTACTTGTTTATTCAACTAAATTCAATTCATGTTTATTTATACAGGGCTTTTACAATGTAGATTATGTCAAAGCAGCTTAACATACTTGGACTTCTTTCGTTTGTTTATATATATATATATATATATATATATATATATATATATATATATATATATATATATATTTCTGCACATCATTGCTTTTTGTCATGCTTCTGATTTGACAACATCATCGAGTTCTGCCCTGACTGGACCTCAGATTTACAGGTGATTAATACAAAAACAGCTGTTAGTCATAGAATACATGATTTAATACAGGCACGCATACAAAAAGGCTGGCGAGGGGATTGTATTACAAATCCATGGCCCATGGGAGCGAGAATGATTTAGGAGCAAAACGCATCATCATTGGCAGCTGTGTATTAATATATGAGCCACATGCAAATGCGCTGAACAACTAGAAAGACTGGGATAATAAGGATAAAAAGTTCTGAAGAACTGTCTGCAGATTCTGCTCTGATTTATTTTTCAGACCGAGAGTTTGCAGTAAACACAGATTCTTTACACAGCGTTCCGAGCGGATGTTTTATATGCCGCCATGTGCCAACGGTAAGGTGTTTGCGGAGTCGGCGCCAGGATGAATATATTAAGGAGGCTTTTGGAATTTTAGAGAGGGAACACATTTGTCACATTAAGTAAATGTAATGCTGTTGAAATGAGCGGCTGTGCTCGATCATCACTGCGCTCGCGGCTATTACACTTGCAGGACTCCAAAAACTGTTTCAAAGTAAATTATACACTTTCTTTCAGCTCATTAACATTTTGGCAGTGCATTGGGTTAGAAATATGACAGTCTAGAGGGAAAACAGTTGGGTCTATATGTTTATATATACAGTTTAGTGCCCAGCATAAATGAGTACACCCCTCACAAATCACTCACTAATATTAATATTGTCTATAGGATGCATTACAGTATTATATGTGTACTTTTATATTAGATTAGTCAGTACCAAAACCAAACCTGGAGCTAATCTAACAAAATACCTAACAATAATGTCCAAAAATGCGTAGCCCAAATTTCTCTGTTAGGGAAAAACATTATTATTATTATTATTATTATTATTATTATTATTATTATTATTATTATTATTATTATTATTTTAATTCAGAGCAAAAATCAAGAGAAACAACAAATATAGACCTTTTAGTTGCAATGGTGAAGATTTTGCAATGTTGAGCATGGATTCAAATGTGTTATCTTTCCATTTCTAAAGATGTTTGGTGATTAAAATATTAATTTAATAAATACAGTTGAAGTTGAAGGAAATTATTATCCACCGTTATATTTTCCCCAATGTCTGTTTATTTTTTTCAGCACATTTCTAAACATAATAGTTTTAATAACTATTATAAATAATATTTGACTAGATATTCTTCAAGACACTTCTATACGGCTTAAAGTGACATTTAAAGACTTAACTAGGTTAATGAGGTTAACTAGGCAGGTTGGGAACGTTAGGCAAGTTATTGTATATTGATGGTTTGTTCTGTAGACTATTGAAAAATATATAAAGCTTAAAGGGGCTAATAATTTTGACCTTGAAATGGCTTTTGAAAAATTAAAAACAGCTTTTATTCTAGCCGAAA
>NC_141032.1:2455000-2465000 GCF_052040795.2 Danio rerio
AAAATAAATGTTTAAATAGAGGGGCTAATAATTAATAATGTTAATTTAAGATAAGTAATAATAAATAAATAAATAAATAAATAAATAAATAAATAATTAAATAAATAAATAAATAAATGTATGTTTTATAGAGGAGCTAACAACACGAATAAATGCAATAAAAAAATAAAAAATACAAAATGAATAAATAAAATAAAATAAATAAATAAAGAGGGGGCTAATAACTAATAATATTGACTTAAATAAAAAATAAATAAAAAATAAAAAATAAAAATAACTAATAATGTTAATTAAAATCAAAATAAATAAAACAAACAAACTAACAAATCAATAGATAAAATAAAGAAATAAAGAAAGAAAGAAATGTTTATATAACGGGGCTCATAACTATTTATATCGATTTAAACAAATAAAATGAATAAAAGTAAAAAATAAACAAATAAAATAAATAAATATATAAGGGGCTAATAAATAATAATATTGACAAAGAAATAACTGATATTATTTAAATCAAAATAAAAAACAAACAAACAAATAAATAATAACTAATAATATTGATTAAAATCTAAATAAAATAAAACTAACAAACAAAAAATAAATAAATAAATAAATAAATAATAAAATAAATAGAATAAACTGTACATTTAACAATCAACATTAGGATAAAACTTTAATAATAAATAATAATAATAAGTGAATTTTTAACGATTCATTAATAATCATCTAGATGTGCGTGTTTGCAAGCGTATCACTGGTGCTTTTATTGGTCTCCTCTCGTTTTGTAACAGGCTTTAATGTATTGTGCCACTAGAAGGATGCAATCTTTCTCTATCTCTCTCTCTTTTTCTCGTTTTTGCATGTCGCAGAATGTCTGCCATATTCTC
Organism: Danio rerio; assembly: GCF_052040795.2. NCBI lineage: Eukaryota > Metazoa > Chordata > Actinopteri > Cypriniformes > Danionidae > Danio > Danio rerio. The sequence continues at coordinate 2,455,885 of NC_141032.1, forward strand.
CAGTAACTGCCAGACTGCTCCATTATGCATGACATAATTCAGGCCTGGTTTATTTGTGTTTACGTAGGTTTTGTTTGTTTTCGTGGCTTTTGGCTGATTCAGACTCATTACGCTCAAATCTCCTGTTTGGATGTTTGAATACTTCTGGACCAGGTGCATGCTGGGATTTGAGCCACACGGCCATTTATGCAATAGGCTTTTGCTCATCGCTGTTTGTGTGGGAGTAGATGTTTTTTGTGTGTGGATTAACACTGATCTGAGTCCAGCGCTGAGGTTTCTCGCTCACTGCTTGCTTTAAAGTCAGGATTTGAGTCGGAGATCGGTGCAGAGGGGCAATATCTGTGTGTGACGCACAGTGAGAGAAAAAAAGCATGCGTTATGCATTACAGTTCAGTGTTTGTTTTCCCTGCTTTCATTTTTATAAGGGAAAACTACTTTATGAGGATTTGCAGAGCATGACATAATTAGCTGTCAGAGCACCGATCAAAGTAAATAAGGTTTCTACCACAATTTTTAACAGCCGTGAGCCAAAATGCGTTTTATTTTCTTAGCATGAATTAAATTTAGTTAGCAAATTGGGGGAAAAAATGTATAGTATTATTTGGCAAAAGAAAAAAAATAATAAAAAAATAAATGTATAAATAATTATATAGAGGGCTAATAACTAATAATATTGATTTAAAATAAAATAAAATAAATTAAATAACAGAGAAATAAAATGCATATAGGTGGCTAATAACTAATGCTATTCACTTAAAAAAATAATAAAATAAAAAATAAAAAAAATAAATAAATAAAATGAATGAATGAATAAAAATGTGCATAGGGGATAATAACTTATATTATCGACTTTAAATAAATAAATGCATAAATTAATTAATATTTAAATAGGGGCTATTAATCAATAATAATGATTTAAAATAAAATAAAATAAAATAGATAGATAAATAGATAAATAAGGTGGCTTAAAACTAATATTGTCTATAAAATAAGCAAACAAACAAACAAACAAACAAACAAACAAACAAACAAACAAATATATATAAATAATAATAATAATTAATAATAATAAAATAATAATAATAATAATAACAATAATAATAATAATAATAATTATTAAAAATATTAAAAATAAAACAAAATAAAATAAATTTCATTAATATAGGGGGCGTATAACTAATAATATTGATTTAAAAGAAAATAAAGGAAAATGAAATCAACTAAATAAATAAATAAACATTCATATGGGGGTAATAAATAAGAATAAAGATTTCAAATTTTAAAAATAAAATAAAATAAAATAAAAGCCTAACAGGGTCAGTTTCAAAGAGTTCTAAAACGTTATTAGTGTGGTATTTTGAACTGAAACTGCACATACACATCAGGCACAGCACAGACTTGTATTACTTGTAAAAAGGGAATACTTGTGTGTATTTAATAAGAGCTGTTTAATGAAGAGGTGTTGATCTTGCTAACACTTGGCGACAGGTTTTCATTAGATAATTAATGCATGCATTAATCTTAAGAGTGTAAAAAGTGATTACAGCTGCTGATTTCACTGATTTCATCACTGGTGGTGGTGTGGAGATTTCATCTGCAGCTTGAGACAATACACTGAAAGCTTAACGAAGCCCTTCTTATTGCGCTACTTTCATATCCACAAATAACAATTTAATAGAATTTGAGAATATTGCCTGCCCTTTCCATTCCCATTATGTACATACGCAAATTGAAAATGTACTCTTTTTCATTCCAAGGAAATTGGGAAATGCTTTAAACAATCACGGCGTTCACTTCTAATTTATTACCGTCTCCACGGAAACGGGGTTGTTTGATTGAATGTGTACAGTTTGGCAGACGCGTGCGGAGACTGGACTGGGAAAGAGACGCCAATCAAAATACGGCCTCTAACCGCCACACTGCCATTCCCATGCCACTCTGCCCAGCTCCATCATATCTTATTGGCAAGACGGAGCTGAAGAAAAAAAAATAAATCTCAAAACTGGGACAGAGAGAGAGAGAGACCCAATCATGCCCTTTCAGCCATTTCTGATTCAAATACAGTTAAAAAATATTAGCCACTATTATTAGCCACTAGGCAGCACGGTGGCGCGGTGGGTAGCACAATCCTCTCACAGCAAGAAGGTCGCTGGTTTGAGCCCCGGTCGGGTCAGTTGGCATTTCTCTGGCTCTCCCGTGTCCAAAAACATGTGGTATAAGTAAATTGGATAGGCTAAATTATCCATAGTGTGTGTGTGTGTGTGAATGAGTTTGTATGTATATTTGCCAGTAATGGGTTGCAGCTGGAAGGGCATCCGCTGCGTAAAACATATGCTACATAAGTTGGCGGTTCATTCCACTGTGGCAACCCCTGATTAATAAAGGGACTAAGCTGAAAAGAAAATGAATGAATAAATATTATTGACACCCATCTAGATAGTCTGCCAGGCAAGATATAGATTGATTTTGGTAGCCCTGACTGAAAAACTAACCCTTCAGGCAACCAGACTTTGCAAGCCCTGTAGAGTAAGGTCATTTAACCAATTAGCCATCTAACTTAGAAGATTAGAGATGAGCCATCTGACCAATTAGAGCGGAGTAGAATCATCTAACCAAACAGAGATGAGTTGTCTAACCAATCAAATCAGAGAATGGCCATGTAACCAATCAAGAAGGATCATCTAACTAATAGAATCAGAGAAGGGGCATCAGACCAATTAGAGCAGAGTAGAGCCAACTTACCAATGAGAGCAGAGCCATCTAATCAATCAAAGTAGAACCATTTGACCAATCAGGGCAGAGTCAAATAGATCAGGAAGGGGCCATCTGACATAAAGCAGAGCAGACCCATCTAACCAATCAGAGAAGAGCCATCTAACCAAATAGATCACAAAAGGGCCATCTGACCAATTAGAGCAGAGTAGACCCATCTAATCAATCAGAGCAGAACCATCTAACCAAAATAGATCAGAGAAGGGCCATATGACCAATTACAGCAAAGTAGAACTATCTAACCAACAAGATCAGAAAAGACCATCTGACCAATAGATATAATAGATACAAATAGATGAGGGTAGGGGCATTTGATTAAATAGAGAAGAGTCATCTAACCAATCAGAGAAAAGCCATCTAGCCAATAAGATAATCAAAGAAGCCAGAGAACCAAATCAATAACCAAAGAAGGTCATCTGAACAATCAAAGTAGGGCCATCTAACCAATCAGAGCAGAGCAATCTAACCAATAATATCGGAGAAGGCCATCTGACCAATCAAAGTAGGGTCATCTAACCAATCAGAGCAGAGGAAAATAGATCAAAGTATGGTGATTTGACCAATTAGAGCAGCGTAGAGCCTAACTAATCAGGGCAAAACCATCTAATCAATAAGATCATAGAATGGTCATATGACCAACCAGAGAAGGACCATTTAACCAATAATATTTGAGAAGGCCATCTGACAAATCAAAATAGGCCCATCTAACCAATCAGAGCTGAGCCAAATAGATTGGAGTAGCACCATTCGACCAATTAGAGCAGACGGGAGCCATCTAACTAATCAGAGCAGAGCCATCTATCCAATAAGATCACAGAATGGTCATATGACCAACCAGAGAAGGACCATTTACCAGCAGAGTAGAGCCATTTTGCCAATCAGAGCAGAGCCATCAAATCAAATAGATCAGAGAAGGTCCATCTGACCAATCAAAGTAGAGCCATTTAACCAATCAGAGCAGAGCAATCTAACCAATAATATGGGAGAAGGCCATCTGACCAATCAAAGTAGGGCCATCTGACCAATCAGAGCAGAGCAATCTAACCAATAATATCGGAGAAGGCCATCTGACCAATCAAAGTAGGGCCATTTAACCAATCAGAGCAGAGCAATCTAACCAATAATATCAAAGAAGGCCATCTGACCAATCAAAGTAGGGCCATCTGACCAATCAGAGCAGAGCAATCTAACCAATAATATCGGAGAAGGCCATCTGACCAATCAGAGCAGAGCAATCTAACCAATAATATCGGAGAAGGCCATCTGACCAATCACAGTAGGGCCATCTAACCAATCAGAGCAGAGGACAATAGATCAAAGTATGGTGATTTGACCAATTAGAGCAGCGTAGAGCCTAACTAATCAGGGCAAAACCATCTAATCAATAAGATCATAGAATGGTCATATGACCAACCAGAGAAGGACCATTTAACCAATAATATTTGAGAAGGCCATCTGACAAATCAAAATAGGCCCATCTAACCAATCAGAGCTGAGCCAAATAGATTGGAGTAGCACCATTCGACCAATTAGAGCAGAGTGGAGCCATCTAACTAATCAGAGCAGAGCCATCTATCCAATAAGATCACAGAATGGTCATATGACCAACCAGAGAAGGACCATTTACCAGCAGAGTAGAGCCATTTTGCCAATCAGAGCAGAGCCATCAAATCAAATAGATCAGAGAAGGTCCATCTGACCAATCAAAGTAGAGCCATTTAACCAATCAGAGCAGAGCCAAAAAGATCAGGGAGGGGCCATCTGACCAATTAGAGGAGAGTAAACCCATACAACCAATCAGAGCAGAGCCATTTAACCAAATAGATCAGTGAACAGCAATCTGACCAATTAGAGCAGAGTAGAGTCATCTAAGCAATAAGATCAGAGAAGGGCCATCTGACCAATCAAGGTAGAGGTATGTGACTAATAACAGCAAAGTATGGCCATCTGACCAATTAGAGTCCAATAAAGCCATCTAACCAATCAGATAAGAGAACAATCAGAGCAGAGAGAAAGAAGTGGTTTAGAGAAAAATGAACCCTTGATCCAGCTATTTTGACAAGAGTTGATGTTGCAATGGATATTATGAGAAAAGTGAACTGTTTTTTGAACTTGGATGGACTAACAAAAATTAGACACCATTAAAACTGTATAACAAGGACACACTAACCAGAATAAAGTGATTCATGGAAAGCTAAAGCATGGAAAGTGGTTTGTAAATAAATATTTAGCCTAACTAATATGATATTTCATATATTCCATCTTTCCTGGAATTAGAGGCTCACTGTCGTCAGTGTCACCAATGTCACAACATTATGGAACTTGTAGGGCGTTGCTAAGCACTGACTTCATCTATTATTGGTAGAAGGCTTACTTAAACATGCCACGTATTACCACAAATCAACCCTCCGTTCTCTTTAGATCTTTCTTCCTAGTTAGTGGGCAGAAGCCGTCAGACTGGATTAAGTGGAAACTCTCAGCAGCGGGCAGTGAGAGGAGAGACAGTGGTTAATGGAGGAATATACAGATTGTGGGATGAGTTTGGTGAATCAGCAGTGCACATTTAGGCACCCTAAATTCCTCAAACTTGTTTCCCATGTATAAGACTATTAACATGGCAAATGAAGCACCGCCTTCTACTACAACAGCCAATCATCAATTGCTGACAATGATGAGTCAGTTAGTTGTTAACCGGAGATTCAGTTCTACTGAATCATTTGAATCAGCGAGCTATTAACACCAGACCTGATCTAAGTGCATCATATGAGACAATGAATCATTACCTGGTGGTTCACTCTGACTGATCATTTGAATCAGTGAATCATTAACTGGCGACTAACTTCGACTGAATCATTGAAATTAGTTATCAATTACTGGTGACTTACTTTGATAAAATCAGTTGAAACAATGAGCTATTCATGCAAGAATTTATCTAAGTGCATCATATGAATGAGTGAGTGATTAACTGGTGACTCACCCTAACCAAATCATTTGAATCAATGGACTTTTAACACGAGAAATGATCCAAGTGCATCATATGAATGAGTGAATCATTAACTGGTGACTCACTCTGACCAAATCATTTGATTTAGTGAGCTATTCGCACGAGAACCAATTTAAGTGCATCATATGAATGAGTGAATCAATTACTGGTGACTCACTCAGATCGAATCAGTGAGCTATTCAGATAAGAATTGGTGACTCACTCAGACCGAATCAATTGAATCAGTGACCTATTCACAATGGAATTTATTTAAATGCATCATATGACTCAGTGAATCAATTACTAGTGACTCACTCTAATCGAATCAGTTGAATCAGTGAGCTATTCACACGAGTATTGATCCAAGTGCATCATATGAATGAATGAATGATTAACCGGTGACTCACTTGGATTGAATCATTTGAATCAGTGAGCTTTAAACACAGGAATAGATCTAAGTACATGATAGGAATCAGTGAATCGTTAACTGATGATTCACTCTGACAATTCAGCTTTTAATGTAAGAAATTATCTAAGTGCATCGTATAAATGAGTGAATCATTAACTGGTGACTCACTCCGATTCATTTGAAACAGTGATCTATCAGTGGAAAAATTGATTTAAGTGCATCATATGAATCAGTGAATCATTAACTAGTGATTCTCTCTGATTGATTCATTTGAAACGGTGAGCTATCAGCGCAGGAATTGATTTAATTGCATCATATGAATCAGTAAATCAGTAAATCATTAACTGGTGATTTACTCTGACTGATTCATTTGAAACAGTGATCTATCAATGCAAGAATTGATTTAAGTGCATCATATGAATCAGTGAATCATTAAGTGGTACCTCAATTTGATCAAATCATTTGAATCAGTGCGCTATTTACACAATAATTGATCCAAGTACATGATATGAATCATTAACTGGTGATTCACTCTGACAAATCATTTGAATCAGTGTGCAATCAACGCAAGTATTGATCTAATTGCATCATATGAATCAGTGAATCATTAACTGATGACTCACTCTGCAAAAATAATAAGTACATGTAATGGGTGTTATGCTTTAGGATTTAATTAATGTATTTAATGTTATTTAAAAATATATATACTTTAAAAAGGCACTTATGTAGAGTAATGAAGAAAAAAAAAATCTTCGTCCAACTCGGCTCGTAACACACTGAAATATATAGCTATTTCTTGGGAAAATCTCCTCCAATAATCTATAATTTACTTTTACAGTGTAACTCTGCAGTGAAAGTGTCACAACCCTTAGTTAGTTGCTCTCTAAAAGCCCATAACTATGTTTTTAAGTAATGTTTTTAGAAGAAACGCTCACTTTAACAAACTGTAAACTCAGCTTAGAGGAGTTTCTGGGATGCTGGGAAAAAAAAAGTCTGAGTGCATGGGTTGTGTTTTCGCAGACACATGCTAAGCAGAACACGATTTCAGGCCAGTGATCTCACATTCACACTATTTATTTTCACAGCAGCGATCTGCATGTTTTCCTTTGGGAGGGAAGCTCATTACAATAACCCAGGAGGACCAATTCATTATCCTCATTAGACCGAACCAGGGGATTATTATAGCTGGTTAGAAGACACAGGCCCGATGAGACTGCATATATATGAAAAAGATAAATATAATAGTTAATTTTTAAATAAATATTTTAGAAATAGTTATATGTAGGTATTTAAATTAAATATGATATACACACTTACCGGCCACTTTATTAGGTACACCTTACTAGTACCCTGTTGGACCCCCTTTTGCCTTCAGAACTGCCTTAATCCTTTGTGGCACAGATTCAACAAGCTACTGGAAATAATCCTAAGAGATTGTGGTCTATATTTACATGATAGCATCACACAGTTGCAGCAGATTTGCCGGCTGCACATCCATGATGCCAATCTCCCTTTGCACCGCATCCCAAAGGTGCTCTATTTGATTGAGATCTGGTGACTGTGGAGGCCATTTAGGTACAGTGAACTCATTTTCATTCAAGAAACCAGTCTGAGATGATCCTGCTGGAAGTAGACTCTTTAGAAGATGGGTACACTGTGCTCATAAAGGGATGGACATGGTCAGCAGCAATACTCAGGTAGGCTGTGGCGTTGATGCTCAATTGGTACTAATGAGCCTAAAGTGTGCCAAGAAAATCTCCCCCACACCATTACACCACCACCACCCGCCTGAACCACTGATACAAGGCAGGATGGATCCATGTTTTCATGCTGTTGAGGACAAATTCTGACCCGACCATCCGAATGTGTCAGCAGAAATGGAGACTCAGAGCAGCAACTTTTCTCCAATCTTCTATTGTCCAGTTTTGGTGAGTCTGTGTGAATTGTAGCCTCAGTTTCCTGTTCTTAGCTAACAGGAGCGGCACCCGGTGTGCTCTTCTGCTGCTGCAGCCCATCCGCCTCAAGGTTGGACGTGTTGTGTGTTCAGAGATGCTCTTCTGCAGAGCTCGGTTGTATCGAGTGCTTATTTGAGTTACTGTTGCCTTTCTATCAGCTGGAACCAGTCTGGCCATTCTCCTCTGACCTCTGGCATCAACAAGGCATTTGCGCCCACAGAACTGCCGCTCACTGGATATTTCCTCTTTTTCAGAGCATTCTCTGTAAACCCTAGAGATGATTGTGTGTGAAAATCCCAGTAGATCAGCAGTTTCTGAAATACTCAGACCAGCCCGTCTGGCAGCAAAAACCCTGCCTCGTTCGAAGTCACTTAAATCCCCTTTCTTCCCCATTCTGATGCATGTTTTGATCATCTTGACCATGTCTACATGCCTAAATGCATTGAGTTGCTGCCATGTGATAGGCCAATTAGAAATTTTCATTAACTAGCAGTCGGACAGGTGTACCTAATAAAGTGGCCGGTGAGTGTACATATTTAAAATACACTTTCTCTTCTAGAGAAAGTCTTAATGCATTTCACCTAGAATAAAAGCTGTTTTTAAAGATTTTAATGTCAATATTATTAGCCCTCTTATGCAATATTTGTTTCGATTGGCTACAGAACAAGCCACTGCTATACAATGACTTGCCTAACTACCCTAAGTTTAACCTAATTGACCTGGCTAAACCTTTAAACTGAATTCTAGCATCTTGAAGAATATCTAGTAAAATATTATGTGCTGTCATCATGGCGAAGATAAAATAAATCAGCTATTAGAAATGAGTTATTAAAACTATTATGTTAAGAAATGTGTTGAAAAATCTTCTCTGTTACACAGAAATTGGGGAAAACAAGGGGGCTAATAAATCTGTCTTCAACTCTATATGCATCATATTTTTATTTTATTTGATCATGTTAGTGTCTGCAAAACCCATTGCAATCATGAACAAGATGAC
>NC_141032.1:2467500-2475000 GCF_052040795.2 Danio rerio
CATCATGAGCTTGGAGGACTGCATCCATACATCTCTGCACTGACTCATCATTTATTTATTTAAAATCCTAATCACCATCCTGTATTTGGGACCTTTAGGTACAACTAAAAAATAATAAAACATCCTGAAGCTGAACTGAAACTATATTTAACATGCATATATCACACAACTTTCACTTATAACTGGACAGTTACAGGGTTAAATATTATATCCATAATAAGAACTGTTTACTATACGTATTAAAAACTTTCTTTTCCATTAGAGAAACCAGCTTGGAACAACGTAAGATTGTCATATAATTATTATTAATATGTTTATTTTTTTAGATATTGACCTTACTCTTCAATCCAGAAGTGTGATTGTTTTCGCGATTGTTTCAGTACTTCTGATTCAGTTGCCTCAATGCAATCTCACAGCAATTCGTAACTTTTTGATTTAGTGGCTACTTCGTATGAATGCATACGATCTAATTCGTACAATTTAGTACGGTTTGTTCATCACCCAATGGCGGTTGGGGATGGGTGCCACGCCTCCTTTTTAAAATCGTACATTTCCGTACAACTGAACTACGTCTGACAAAACGTAAAATACTCACGTTTCCTCGTGAGATCAGGCTGGTTGCCTATGGAAGAAATGACTAGGAATAACAAACGGCAGAAAACAATCAAACTATTCGCTCTACAATCAAGTGTTTGCATGACTACACTGAAAAAGTTGAATACCATAATAAAGCAAATATCAGTTTGCAAAATCAAGCAGCAGAACGAGCTGTTTTTAACGTCTAATAATGAATGGAGGGCGAAGCAGTGGCGGAGTAGGAAGTCCTGTCACATCACAGCAAGAAGGTCGCTGGTTTGAGCCTCGCCTCAGTTGGCGTTTCTGTGTGGAGTTTGCACGTTCTCCCTGCATTCGCATGGGTTTCCTCCGGGTGGTCTGGTTTCCCTCACAGTCCAAAGACATGCGGTACAGGTGAATTGGGTAGGCTAAATTGTCCATAGTGTATGAGTGTGTGTGTGAATGTGTGTGGATGTTTCCCAGAAATGGGTTGCGGATGGAAGGGCATCCGCTTCGTAAACACTTGCCAGATAAGTTCGCTGTGGCAACCCCGGATTAATAACAGGACTAAGCCGACAAGAAGATGAATGAATGAATGAGAAATGAATGGAAGTGAATGAGACCGGAAGTCTAAAGCCAAAAAGATTCAAATGGCTGCACCCACTCGTACACGAAGAAAAAGGTGAATACTGTCTCTTTAAGAGGAGAAGAGGTCAGATTCCCACCTCTATGGTAGCCAATCAGAGCAAGCATTCACACCAGGAAAGGCTTATTTCCACATTTATTATAGTAAATATAGTCACCCAGACCCTCTGTCTTTCTTAATCAAGTCGTCAGTGTTACTCTCCAAATGTCTGAGGGAGGGAAAAAAAAAAAAAAAAAAAAAAGTACTCCTTCATTAGCCTCCCCAAATCTCAGCGCACGGCCTGTTTTTCTTTCCCCCCTAGCAGAGGGTGAAAAAAATAAATGGACTTAATTGAACGCCAAATTGAAAATGCATGACACAAGTGTTGACTTGGTCTCAGACAATATTTACCCTCGCTTTTATTCAAACAGCCGAGCAGCGCCGTCTCAGTTGCTGTAGGCTTAGCCACTATACAGGGGCCCAAAAACAAAGGGATTTCAGAGGCACCTGCGAAACCGAACGTGACCTCCGGCTCCTACAGGGAGGGATTTGGCCAATTACGGCCCACACGCCAGCGTCGACCCGGGCCGTGTACCACACACAGGAGAGTGTCTCTGGGTTAACACAGTCACTTTTACCACCCTCAGCCAGAAAACACCCGTCCATCGCTCATCTGCAGGGCTCACAGCATCTGCTCGCGCAATTGCAGCGCTGCTTTAATTGTGATTGGTGCTAATTGCGATGTGGTAATTGCTGCCGTTTGGAGGCTAATGCGCTCTGCCATCGCTCACGGGTTGGCAATAAGAGTGAGGGGACTCTATATGGCAAGCCTTTTTAACATTTGATCTATAAAACATACTATGTTGCAGCGTTTCCCAACCATGTTCCTGAAGGCACACCAACTGTACATATTTTTCTATTCAAACACACCTGAATCAACTCATCAGAACTTCAGAAGAGACTACCAAACTCCAAATATGTGTTGTGTCTTCAGGAACAGGGTTGGGGAACACTGCTATCTGCTTGTTAAGTGTGACGACACGCAAAGAGGCTTCCGGATCCAAGTGCTATCAAACTGTATGGGAAGACTCATCAAATGGTAATGATAAACGTTTACAAAGCGCTGTAATACTTTCGAAAAATCATGATCACAAAGTATATATTCATGCCTAATATCTGATGGCCAGAAAGTGATTAATTTTTTATTAATTGTAACAATTTCGGTAATTGTGATGCAACAAGTCCAGAGATTGTGTAGAATATGACTTTATGAAAATTTCACTTTAAAGTGTGATATGATTAAAAAGCGCAATATAAAACATACTATAATGCAGTGTTTCCCAACACTGTTCCTAAAGGCACACCAACTGTTCACATTTTCAACCTCCTCCTATTCAAACACACCAGAATCAACTCATCAGAACTTTAAAAGAAACTCCAAAACCTGAAATGAATGGTTCAGATAAAGGAGACTGGTGTGCCTTCAGGAACAAGATTGGGAAACACTGCTATAGTGTATATTAGTAAGAACTTAATTTAAACACGATTTCAACAGCATTTCGATTTTAGATCTCTGGTCAAAATTTGTCTTGTCCTAATAAACCACACCTCAAAAGAAAGATTATTAAAAGTATAATGTTATTAAAGTACAGTTTATTAAACATTTAAAGTAAAGCTTATTAAAAATAGAATACAAATGAGGGGACTCTATATGGCAAGGCTTTTTAACATTTGATCTATAAAACATACTATATAGTGCAGAGTTTCCCAACACTGTTCCTAAAGGCACACCAACAGTCCACATTTTCAACCTCCTCCTATTCAAACACACCAGAATCAACTCATCAGAACTTTAAAAGAGACTCCAAAACCTGAAATGAATGATTCAGATAAAGGAGACTGGTGTGCCTTCAGGAACAAGATTGGGAAACACTGCTATAGTGTATATTAGTAAGAACTTAATTTGGAGAAATTTAAACATGATTTTCACAGCATTTAGATTTTAAATCTCTGGTCAAAATTTGTCTTGTCCTAATAGAAACACACCTCAAAAAAAGAAAGCTTATTAAAAGTATAATGTTATTATTTTAAAGTACAGTTTCCTAAACATTTAAAGTAAAGCTTATTAAATATTTAAAGCAGTGGTTCTCAAACTGTGGTACATGTACCACTATTGGTACGCAGGCTTCCTTCTAGTGGTACTCGGAGAAATTAAATTTGTAATGTACATGCTACACACATTTAAAAAATTTTATCAAAAATGATCTATATAATATGCCATACATGACAAATAGCCTATATTTCTGAGGTAATGTTTTTAACTGTGCAGAGTTGTAGCTGCTTTACTGGGCCTACTACTCTACTGTATTTCAATACTGCTCATTATGGTGGTATTTGGAGAGAATTTTTTTCTGAGGTGGTACTTGATGGAAAAAAGTTTGATTTAAGGTAAAGCTTATTAAAAGTACAATACAAATGAGGGGACTCTATATGGCAAGGCTTTTTAACATTTGATCTATAAAACATACTATAGTGCTGAGTTTCCCAACACTGTTCCTAAAGGCACACCAACAGTCCACATTTTCAACCTCCTCCTATTCAAACACACCTGAATCAACTCATCAGAACATTAAAAGAGACTCCAAAACCTGAAATGAATGGTTCAGATAAAGCAGACTGGTGTGCCTTCAGGAACAAGATTGGGAAACACTGCTATAGTGTATATTAGTAAGAACTTAGAAAGAAAGAACTGCAAAATTTTAAAATTTTTCTCAGCAATTAGAATTTTTTTTTTTTCCCCTTGGTCAAAAATTGTCCTGTAACAAGCCACACCAGAATAGAAAGCTTATTAAAATATAAAATGTTAGTATTTGAATGTACAGCTTACTAAATGTTTAAAGAAAGCTTATTTAAATACAATAAAAGTGAGGGGACTATATGGCAAGCCTTTTTAATATCTCAGTTATAAAACATACTGTATAGTGCAGTGTTTCCCAACCCTGTTCCTGAATGCACACCAACAGTACACATTTTCAAAATCTTCCTAATCCCACACACCTGAGTCAAAGCATCAGAATGATAAAGGAGACTGCTAAATCTGAAATAGTGAGTTCAGATAAGGGAGACATTCAAAATATGTGGTGTTGGTGTGCCTTCAGGAACAAGATTGGGAAACACTGCTATAGTGTATATTAGTAAGAACTTAATTTGGAGAAATTTAAACACGATTTCAACAGCATTTAGATTTTAGATCTCTGGTCAAAATTTGTCTTGTCCTAATAGAACCACACCTCAAAAAAAGTACAGTTTATTAAACATTTAAAGTAAAGCCTATTAAACATTTAAAGTAAAGCTTATTAAAAGTACAATACAAATGAGGGGAGTCTATATGGCAAGCCTTTTTAACATTTGATCTATAAAACATACTAAAGTGCAGAGTTTCCCAACCCTGTTCCTGAGGGCACACCAACAGTCCACATTTTCAACCCTGTTTCTATTCAAACACACCTGAATTCACTCATCAAAACAGAAGAGACTCAAAAGTCTGAACTGAATGGGTCAGATAAGGGAGACCAAATGTGCAGTGTTGGTGTGTCTTCAAGAACAGGGTTGGGAAACACTGCTATAGTGTATATTAGTAAGAACTTCATTTGGGGAAATTTAAACATGATTTTTTCAGTACTAAGACTGGTTTGTTTAGATCTTGGTCAATATATGTCCTGTCCTAACAAACTGATTAAAAGTATTATTCATTCATTAAACATTTAAAATAAAGCTTATTCAGAGTAGAATAAAAGTGATTGGACTCTATATGTCAAGCCTTTTTAACATTTGATGTATAAAACATACTATATTGCAGCGCTTCCAAAACCCTGTTCCTAAAGGCACATCGACAGTACACATTTCCAACCTTTTTCTATTCAAACCCACCAGAAATCAACTAATCAGAACATTAGGAGAGACTCCAAACCCTGAAATGAATTGTTCAGAGAAGGGAGACCTCCATTGTGTGTGTTGGTGTGTCTCCAGGAACAGGGTTGGGAAACACTGCTATAGTGTACTGTATATTAACAAGAACTTCATATGGAGAAATTTAAACATGATTTTCTAAGCATTTAGATTTGCTTAGATCTCTGGTCAAAACTTGTCCTGTCCTAACAAACCCAACCTCAACAGAAAGCCTATTTAAAATGTATTATTATTATTTTCATTATTATTATCAATATTACTAAAAGTATAATTTTATTATTTTAAAGTTCACCTTGTTAAACATTTAAATTATGCTTATTAAAAGTACAATAAAAGAGAGATGACTCTATATGGCAAGCCTTTTCAACATTTGATCTATAAAACATACAATGGTGTGTTAGTAAGAACTTTATATGGAGAATTTAAACATGATTTTTGAGTATTTCGATTAATATTATTATTATTTTTTTCAAATAATTGTATCACGGCATAATATTGTGCTATGCTAACAAACCATACCTCAATAGAAAGCTTATTTATTCAGCTAAACAATCATATATGGTGCCATTATATGTATTACAGTGATTTATTATTATTTACAAGATGTTTTGACTTATTTCGAAATGTTTTTTTTTTAATTGTCTGGGTTTTTTTCTGTTATTTTACAGATTTATTTCTCTAGATATAATTTATTATACATTATATTATTTAAAATGACTAAAATATCAATAAAAGTCACTTTGTTAAACTGTATAGTTGAATTTTCCACATTAAAAGTCGTCAGAGCAGAGATCAACATCCCACAATGCAATTCACAACCACAAATAAATATCACGAAGAGAAACACAAAATACGAAAACTATTCAATAACAGATATTTTGTGATATGATAATAGTTACTTGCACAGTTTAAATGATAAACTGGCTTGCCATATGATGATGCCATTTAAACCTGTCAGTAGGAGGAGAAGAAGAATAGTTTGTGTTATTGAGGCTCTTGGTTGGTCTGGCACTGGTTTTCTGTCCAACACTGAGAGCCTGGTGATGACGGGGATCTGAAACGTGATTTACAATGCTCAATCTGAAAGTGATGTTCAACTGGATTGGGTTATAGCTAGCAGATGCTTTGCTGCTCGAGGGCAGCGCTTCTTTGAATGTTTACATCACAGCAGCTGAAAAACTATTACCTAATAAGCTTTAATCAAGCTATAGTCAATTGTTCTTCCTTTGAAACCATCCTTTTCCATGGATGCTCATACTTTGTCTACTTTATAGACTGGTATTACGCGGCTGTCTGGCATGCTCCATTCTTATTGGTCAGTCGCAACATTCCAAGGTATGTAATTCCCAGATAACAACGGCTAAACAGGCTCATCTGGGAACTTCGAACCACCTTGAATATCAGTGAATAAGTCTGATTTAAAAGATGCATCAAAGTTTGATTAAAAAAAATCTTTAAAAAAAAAATGCTTATAATCATTAAAATAATTTATAAAAACAATACACACATCCATATTTACATCCACAGCTGTGTGTTTTTGACACTGTGGCGCCATATTGTGACTGAATAATGCGCAGGTTAGTGTATACTCCATCAGCGGTTTGTTTCTGTCAGCTTTGTGTTGTTGACTGTTTGGCGCCATCTTGTGTCTGAATAATGTGCAGGTTAGTGTATACTCCATCAGCTGTTTTCATTTCTGTCAAATTTGTGTAGTTGACTGTTTGGCGCCATCTTGTATCTGAATAATGCGCAGGTTAGTGTATACTCCATCAGCTGTTTTAGTTTCTGTCAGCTTTGTTTTTTTTACAGTTTGGCGCCATCTTGTCTTTGAATAATGCACAGATTAGTGTATACTCCATCAGCTGCTTTATTTCTCTGAGCTTTGAGTTTTGGACTGTTTGGCGGCATCTTGTGTCTGAATAATGCGCAGGTTAGTGTATACTCCATCAGCTGTTTTATTTCTCTGAGCTTTGAGTTTTGGACTGTTTGGCGGCATCTTGTGTCTGAATAATGCGCAGGTTAGTGTATACTCCATCAGCTGTTTTAATTTCTGTGACTTTGTGTTCTTGACTGTTTGGCGCCATCTTGTGTCTGAATAATGCGCAGGTTAGTGTATACTCCATCAGCTGTTTTCGTTTCTGTCAGCTGTGTATTTTTGACTGTTTGGCGCCATCTTGTGGCTGAATAATGCGCAGGTTAGTGTATACTCCATCAGCTGTTTTCATGTCTGACCGCTTTGTTTTTGACAGTTTGGCGCCATCTAGTGTCTGAATGCGCAGGTTAGTGTATACTCCATCAGCTGTTTTAGTTTCTGTCAGCTGTGTGTTTTTGACTGTGTGGTGCCATCTTGT
>NC_141032.1:2480000-2485000 GCF_052040795.2 Danio rerio
TGCATGGATTGAAGTATGGATAAATGGATGGAAGGACAAAAAGGATGGATGGATGGATGAATGAATGGACGGACAAAGAAAATTGATGGATGGATGATGAATGGAGGGACAAAAAGACAGGGATGGGTGGTCAGATGGATGGATGATGGATGGATGGACGGACGGACAAATAGAAAGGGATGGGTGGATGGATAGATTAATGAATCGCTGGATCGATGGATGGATGAAAAGAAATGGATAGGTGAACAGATGAATGGATGGATGGATAAAAAGAAAAGGATGGATGGGCGGGTGGATGGACAGATATATGGATGGAAGGATGAAAAGAAAGGGATGGATGAACAAAAAGAATGGGAAAGACAGAGGGAATAGACGGACAGAAACAAAGTAATGATGAATTAATGGATGGATAAAGGGAAAGGGATGGATGGATGCAGGAATAAAAGGAAGACAGATGGATGGATGGATGGATGGATGGATAGTCAGATAGATAAAAAAAGAAATACAGAAGAAAAAAAGATGAATGATGGATGAACGGAAAGAAAGGGACAGATGGATAAATGGATAGACAGATAGATGGATGGATGGAAAGAAATGAATGGATAGACAGATGGATAGACGGACGGATGGAAAAAATGGATGAATGGAGCACAACTGTGACAATTACTAAGAGATCGCTTAATACTATTTTCCTTTCACATCTGCATATTATAAACTGCTTCCACATCCGTCCTGTGAGTGAGTGTCCAGGATGTTACTTAAAAAAAAAGTCTTTGCGTTTTCTAAAATACACACACAGTACACAACACACACAAGTTCAGAAAGCAGATTTATGAAGTGTGTTTCCTCTAAAGCTTCTGTTTCAAACAGACAGCGTTGCCTTTTGTTTTTGTGCTTGGGAACTCAGCACAGCTGTGATGGACGGGGTTACAAACTTATCCAAACAAATAACAGAGCATGTGGTCTGACGAAGGTGGCAACGTTTTTATAATAAACTTGGCTGCCGCAGACATGGGAGGTCGTTTCTATTGTGCGGCAGATTATTGCCACAGAAACCCTGACACACAAAACCACATGCTCTATCAGAGCCCTGCACACACTGTAAAATATGATGGGTTACCAAAAATAAGTGAACTTCAGTGTTTCTACACATTTAAGGTGAATTGAACATAAAACAATTAGATTATATTAGGAAAGAGGGAAAAAAAGACAGAAAGAAAGGGAGGAATGGATGGATGGATGGATGATGAAAGTGAAATAGATCAGAGACAACAAATGGATGGATGGAAAGAAAGAAAGAAAGAAAGAAAGAAAGAAAGAAAGAAAGAAAAAAATGAAAGAAAAAAATAAAAGGAAAAACGAATGGACAAAATAGGAAAGGAGGAAGGAAAGAAGGATGGAAGGATAGATGAATGTGGTGGATGAATAAAAGAGAATAATAAAAAGAAAATGATGAAAAAAGAAGAAAAAGATGAATGGAAGAAAAAAGGAAGAGAAAAATAAGAAATATAATGAAAAAAGAGAGTAAGGGTTAATGGATGGATGGGAAAGAAAGAAAGAAAGAAAGAAAGAAAGACAGAAAGAAAGAAAGAAAGAAAGAAAGAAAGAAAGAAAGAAAGAAAGAAAGAAAGAAAGAAAGAAAGGATAGAAAAAATAAATAAAACAGTGAAAGAAATAAGAAAGGGACGATAAATGGACAAGGAAGGAAGGATGAAAAAATAGATTGATGGAAAAAAACAAAAAGAAACATAATAGACTGATAGACAAGAAAGAAAGAAAGAAAGAAAGAAAGGAAGGAAGAAAGAAAGAAAGAAAGAAAGAAAGAAAGAAAGAAAGAAAGAAAGAAAGAAAGAAAGAAAGAAAGAAAGGAAGGAAGGAAGGAAGGAAGGAAGGAAGGAAGGAAGGAAGGAAGGAAGGAAGGAAGGAAGGAAGGAAGGAAGGAAGGAAAGAAAGAAAGAAAGAAAGAAAGAAAGAAAGAAAGAAAGAAAGAAAGAAAGAAAGAAAGAAAGAAAGAAAGAAAGAAAGAAAGAAAGAAAGAAAGAAAGAAAGAAAGAAAGAAAGAAAAAAAGAAAGAAAGAAAGAAAGAAAGTAAATAATGAAAGAAAAAAATAAAAGGAAAAACGAATGGACAAAATAGGAAAGGAGGAAGGAAAGAAGGATGGAAGGATAGATGAATGTGGTGGATGAATAAAAGAGAATAATAAAAAGAAAATAATGAAAAAAAGAAGAAAAAGATGAATTGAAGAAAAAAGGAAGAGAAAAATAAGAAATATAATGAAAAAGAGAGTAAGGGATAAAGAAAGAAAGAAAGAAGGAAAGAAAAAACGGAAGGATGGATAGATGGGAGAGAAATACAAAGAAAATAATGAAAAAAAGAAATTGATGACAAATTGACAAAAGAAAAGGAAGAACAGGTGGATGGATGGATGGATGGATGGATGGATGGGAGAAAGAATAATAAAAAGAAAATAATAAAAAAATAAAAGAAATAAAGGGATAACATTATTAAAAAAGAAAGAAAGAAAGAAAGAAAGAAAGAAAGAAAGAAAGAAAATAATGAAAAAAATAAAAAAGTAGAGGTGGAAGGAAAGAAGGACAGAGGGAAAGAAAGATGAATAGATGGGTTAAAGAGAATAATAAAAAATATGAAAAAAGGAAGGAAGGATGAATGGATGGATGGATGGAAGGATGAGAGAATTGTTTTTACAAATTTAAGTGGATTGAACAGCAATAAGTTGTCCTTCACAACACCTCTAGAATAGTGTTGATTCAGCTGATGTTAAAGAAGTAGTTTGAGCAAGCAGCAAACATCGCTCTTTTGAGCGCACAATCATCGATATCAGTTTGTGTTTTGACAGCTCGATTGCTCTATTAGTCATTAAACTGCAGATCGGGGTCTAATTATCTTCAGGCAGTTTGTTCCGGGATGTTCCAGGAGGAGTTTTGATGACCTGCAGTGGATGATTCAGAAACTCTGATTTCGATCAGAAAATCAGCAACTATTTGGAGTCCAAATGTTGAGCAATCAGGGTTTTCCTCGTATAATAGCCCTGACTGGGTCGCGTCCAGGAGGAAAGAGGCATCTGGTGGTTGGGTAGTTTGGCTGGTGGTGCTGAATGACCTCCAAAGGGTCAGTCGCTGACCCAAACACATGAGTCAGCGAGGGAGAAACACGTCCACCATCTCTATTGTTGAACACAACGGAAGGTTGCCTGGTCACCAATAAAAGAGTTGACGGAGGAAACATGTGCTCTATAGGAACACACACATGCATGCACTTGCAAATGTACACGCACATACACAGTTAAAGTCAAAATGATTAGCCCTGCTGTGAATTTCTGTTCAATCAGCCTGATCTCACGAGTAAATGCAAGTATTTGACGTTTTGTCAGTTTAGTGGCTAATTCGTATGAATTCGTACAAGTTCAGTCGTTTGAAAATGTACGATTTTAAAAAAGAGGGCGTGGCACCCAACCCCGCCCCTAACCAACCGTCATTGGGTGATGAGCAAATTGTAATAAATTGTACGTATTAGATCGTACAAATTCATACGAATTAGCCACAAAATCAAAAAGTTACGAATTGCAGTGAGATTGTGTTGGTTTAACGCAGGGGTCGGCAACCCGCGGCTCTAGAGCCGCATGCGGCTCTTTAGCGCTGCCCTAGTGGCTCCCTGGAACTTTCAAAAAATGTTTGAAAATGGAAAACGATGAGGGAGGAAAATATATTTTTTGTTTTAATACGGTTTCTATAGAAGGACAAACAATCTTAACGTTTTCCAATGCTGTAAAAGTGTGTAGAATATTTAATTTCAACATTTCTGTCAACGAAGATTTGCGTCATAGCCTGCGACACACGTTTCTATCAGCAGGGCGGGATGCCAGGCAGGTAGCTGTTGTAAACAAACCGGCGGCTGTGTGATGCGTCATGGAGCGCAAGCTGTCTTTGCCAAAGATGTACAGCGGGGCACGCTTTCTCATTTTCCCTCCCTAAGAGAACTCTAAGAAGCCCATCCCGATCACTCACTCAACGGTAATTATTTACAAGGTGCGATCGTTGATATGCAAACCCCTAACCCCAACCGTCATTGGGGGAAAAGCAAATCGTACTAAATTGTACGAATTAGATCGTACGAATTCATACGAATTAGCCACTAAATGAAAAAGTTACGAATTGCCGTGAGATTGTGTTGGTTGAACACATTCCCAGGAATGACTCGAGCTGATCTTGAAATGGAAATGGCAGACTGCGTTTTATTGCACTGTTTGTTGCCCAGATAAGGGGCACGTTGCACGTTAATTTTGATGTTGTTTTTTGGAATCCTGAAAATAAAAAAAAAAACATTAAAAAAATCTGATTTCTTTATTGCATTTCTTTAATTTCATCAAAGCAAAACATAATGCAATAATATTGTAATGAAGTTAAACTTGATCATTAAACAATTCATTAATATTGTAATGAAGTTAAACTTGAACATTAAACATAATTCATTAATATTGTAATGAAGTTAAACTTGAACATTAAACATAATTCATTAATATACTGTAATTAAGTTAAACTTGAGACGGCATCGTACAACAGAGTAGTCACGTAGCGCGTCATTCTCTACAGGATGCACTGCAGGGAAATGAAAATTTAATCATGAAGGCTCAGTATGTATTTGTAGCCAGCAAAGTCATTTTTATAGTAGGCTAATATAGCTAATATAAATACATACAGCATGTGTTGCCATTATTATAAGGCTTATATAAGGCTTTTAATTTTTTGCGGCTCCAGACATATTTGTTTTTGTTTTTTTTGGTCCAATATGGCTCTTTCAACATTTTGGGTTGCCGACCCCTGGTTTAACGGAAGGAAGATTTCTTTTGACATTTCTAAACATGATAGTTTTAATAACTCATTTCTAAAAGCTGATGTCTTTTATCTTTGCCATGATGACAGCACAAAATGGTTTACACGAGAGACTACAGTGCCCATTTCTCCCAAAATAATACCTGGAA
>NC_141032.1:2490000-2495000 GCF_052040795.2 Danio rerio
AAAGGATAATTAAATAAATGAATAAATATGAACAAATAAATGATTAAACTAAAACGCACATAAGAAAATAAGTAAAGGACAATTAAATACATAAATAAAATTAATTAATTAATTAATTAAATAATATGAACAAATAAGTGATTATACTAAAATGTACATTAGAAAATAAGTAAAGGATAATTAAATAAATGAATAAATATGAACAAATAAATGATTAAACTAAAACGCACATAAAAAAATAAGTAAAGGACAATTAAATAAATAAATAAATAAATAAATATGAACAAATAATTGATTAAACTAAAACACAAGAAAATAAGTGAAGGATAAATAAATAAATATATAAATATGAACAAATAAAAGATTAAACTAAAAAGCACATAAGAAAATAAGGATAAATAAATAAATATGAACAAATAATTAATTGTACTAAAACGCACATAAGAAAATAAGTAAAAGATAAATAAATAAATAAATAAATAAATAAATAAATAAATAAATAAATAAATATGAACAAATAATTGATTGTACTAAAATGCACATAAGAAAATAAGTAAAGGATAATTAAATAAATGAATGAATGAATGAATTAATTAATAATATGAACAAATAAATGATTATACTAAAATGTACATGGGAAAATAAGTAAAAGATAATTAAATAAATAAGCAAATGATAAATAAGTCAATGAATGAATTAATAATTAAATTAATTAATCAAATTTTAAACTTCATTTAAAATTAATTTAAGTGGTGATGATTAATATTTTTTTATGCAAAGGAAAAAATTGTTAATGTGTTGAGTTTAGACAGTAGTTGAATGACTGTCTAATTGACTTATTGACTTAATTGATTTAGGCAAAGATGTTTTCAAGCTTGTATAGAAGTCTAATTTATAATGCCATAACAATATAAAATAAACTCGAAATGCTGTTTAGAATATGAAAAAATATGATTGTCACTCACAAACGTGGACTTGCACACGCACTGTATATTGAGCAAAATAACTTTAAACATGTAACTGTGAGGCTAGTTAAATAGATAATTAATTTAATTAATTAATTAATGTATAATTTATTTATAATCTATTAAACTATTTATTTAATTAACTAATTAATCAATTAAATAGACTGATAAATGCCAAACTACTCCCGGAATATGGATAGATAAATTATGATGGAAATAGTCTTTATACTTAATACTTGATTCTAATTCTAAAATGTTTTTGTTCTCCAAAGAACATTTCAGTGAACATCGTTGAAAAAAAAAAAAAAACATGTTTTTTTGTGTGCAATAGTTATACAACATACATTTTGGGGAATTTTTGAAAGATTCTATTGGTTGTATATTGATGCCACTATAGAGACTAAGAGAAACCTATATAAGTGCTACGCTTCTTTACTAAAATGGATCATCAGTGCTTCAAATTCATAATTAAATGACTTAAAAACATGTAAAAATCCTAACACAACTATATTGAGCAAAACAACCTATTTAAATGCGTAACTGTGCAGCTGCTGGTTTTCCTACAGCACATCGGTGGGTTGCAGATTCAGGTTCAGTAAAGACGCGGTGAAACGAAACATGAGGCGTAATTTCAGAGCCATCGGGGGAAATGAAACAGCACGTCTACATGACTCTGGGTGATTTTATTAGGATGGCATCATGCGCCGATCGCACCCACTGAGAGGAGAGACCGTGAAAAAGCGGACAATTTATAACTCCCTGATCCGCTTTTAAATATGCTGAATTTTGGTTGACTCTGCGGTTCGGGTTTTGTCACAGTGGGTCTGTTTTCTGTCTATAAATCTCACAGCCAGCTTTTCTCTCTCTCTCTCTTTGCTCAAATTCACCTTCAGCTCATTACTGGATCAAGACTACTTAATTCAAACTTGATCTGAGCACTTCGAGGCCAAAATGGTCATGTTATACGCTGTAAATTATTAGCAACAACATATCTGGAGGAAGTGCTGAAAGTTTAACTAATTATTGTACACCAGTGATCGAAATTAAACTATTAAATTAAGTACATCATTTACTAGAGAGGTCAAATCAAATGTAAAGAGTCTAAGGTTTCAAATAGCCTTCGTGTTAATACCAAGATGAATAAAAATGCTCCAACAGAATCCACATTTACATTTATGCAAATAATTCAACTTAAAAAAAGTCTATTTTAGTATAACTAAGTTATATAGTTACAAGTAATCATTCATTCATTCATTCATTCATTCATTCGGCTTAGTGCCTTTATGTATTAGGGGTCACCACAGTGGAAAGAACTGCTAACTATTCCAGCATATCTTTTACACAAATGATGCCCTTTCAGCTGCAACCCAGTACTAGGAAACACCCATACACACTCATACATTGACTATGGCCAATTAAGTTTATTCAATTCCCCTATAGCGCATGTGTTTAGACTGTGGGGGAAACCGGAGCACCCCGAAGAAACCCACGCCAACACGGGGAAAACATACAAACTCCACACAGAAATGCAACTGACCCAGCCGGGACTTGAACCAGTGACCTTTTTGTTGTGAGGCGACAGTGCTAACCACTAAGCCACCGTGATTATACAAAATACAAATTACTGGTATTCGTAAGTAAATAAGCAAATGATAAATAAACAAACAAGAACAGTCAAACAAGAAATAATAAATAAATAAATAAAATGGATAATGAATGAATATGAAGCAATAAGTATAAAAATATAAGTGACAATATTAAATTTTATTGGTATTAGTGGCTAAATATATAAGCATATAAGAAACTAAAAAGTAAAAAATAAATAAATAAATAAATAAATAAAAAATAAATAAATAAATAAATCAATCAATCAATAAATGTGATTATACTGGTATAATTACATTGCTTTTAACTATATTAGTATTAGTAAGTATACACAGCAATTACATAAAAAAGATGAGTAAATAAGTAGTTAAATATATAAATAAGATAAATAAATTATTGAATAATTAATATATAAAACAATGAATACTACAATGAACTAAATAAATAAATAAATAAACACTTAAATAAACAATAAACTAACTCAATAAATAAACAAACTAAAATTATTCACCTAACTTAAACAAATAAATAAACAATTAACTAACTAAATAAACAATTAACTAACTAAAATAAATAAATAAATAAACAATTAATCACCTAACTAAAATAAATAATTAATTAAATAAACAACAATTAACTAATAAAGAAAATAAATAAACAACTAACTAACTAACCAACTAAATAAATAAATAAAACAATTATTCACCTAATTTTAATAAATAAATAAATAAATAAATAAATAAATAAATAAATGAATAAATGTATGTAGTGATGAATAATGATATTGTATGCTGGGACAAAATTGTCAATATGTTGGGTTCATAATTAAATGAATGTCTAATTGATTTAGAAATAAAGGTACATTTAGACAAAGATATTTCAAACTGGTATAAGTTTAATTCATAATTCTATATCAAATTTAACCTAAAAAAATTATATGTTTTTTAGAATATGAAATATAAAATTCGCCACATGCATTTTTTTAAGTGGACTTAGACTTTTAAATCCCAGAACTCCTCCCCCCCAAAAAGTGAAACTTCCCCAAGAATATAAATGGAAACACAACACAGACATGTATATACTGTACAACGCTTAAACAACAATTAGAGATGTTGTTTCAAGTATTAAACTGAAATAAGTTCACTCACACTATACATCCTCAACTGTTTTTGCTAAATGTGCCATGACATTACCTTTTCCCCCACACATTATTCACGTAATACAGCAGGAGTGTTTAAGCTAATGCATCCAGAACCCGTCTCTCCACTTTAAACACTCCAGATTGATGCCTTTTGTTGGTGGATGCTGGTCTTTTATTCTATTTCCAGGGTTTCTGCAGATTTCACCAAGTCGAATTTAAGACTTTTATATGTAGATAAATAAATAGTAAACAAGCAAACAAACGAATACAAACTGATAAAAAGAACAAAATAAACAGTCAAACAAACAAACAAAGAAACAAAAACAAACAAATAAATATGAACTGATAAATAGAGTCAAACAAACAAACAAACAAACAAACAAATAAATAAATACAAACTGATAAATAGATAAATAAAGAGTCAAACAAAGAAACAAACAAATAAACAGATAAACTGATAAATAAACAGTTAAACAAACAAACAAACAAATAAACTGATAAATAGATAAACAGTCAAACAAACAAATATATAAACAATCAACTAAAATAAATAAATAAATATATATATATATATATATATATATATATATATATATATATATATATAAATATATATATATATATATATATATATATATATATATATATATATATATATATATATATATATATATATATATATATATATATATATATATATATATATATATATATATTTTTTTTTTTTTTTTTTTTTTTTTTTTTTTTTTAGAATAAGCAGACCCTAGTTGTATACATACATGGTTTGATTGGGCAATTTTACTTTAAAAAATAAAAAAATAAAAAAATAAATAAGAGCGCTTTAAAATGATTTAAGACCTAGAAGACAATAATTCAGGGAATTTAAGACTTTAAGACCTTAAAATTTAGTTTTTGAAATTGCAGACATCTTTTTAAGACCCTGCGGACACCCTGATTTGGGGTTTCCTCTCTTCTGACCCTTTCAAGAGCTCCCAAAAAACACACCTTGCTTTCTCTCTCCTCGACTTTCTCCCCCCTTTTTTTCTGTCCATCACACTTGTGTTGATTTTGTGGTTTCCAAAATTGGGCCTTGGCTCCAGCAGGGTTTGTTACCTCGCAACCCGGAGCTTATCTTGCTATACCAGCTTTTTGGAAACCGAACAACACGGCCTTTCAAAAACCTGTTTGACTTTCCGAAATGCCTGTCATAGCCGGCCAAGAAGCAATAAATACATGCGCCGCATGCGTAAACATATTTCATACGCATTCATTGCATTAGCGCCGGCCAT
>NC_141032.1:2502500-2570000 GCF_052040795.2 Danio rerio
TTATTTTATGCAACAGCCTTACATTTAAAAGAGAATTGTTAGGGCGATCATACGCAAAAAGTGATGTTTTCTTTTCCTTATTTATTTATTTGTTTGTATTTGTTTGTTGCATGTACCGATCGGAAAACTGTGTCCGCCTCTCCTTTCATTCCTCCCCGGCTGGCCCTCTTTGGCCCAAGGTATTCGGCAGGCCAAAAAAGGCCGGCAGCTGGCACCGAGAAAGCCCTAATTTTGCCCAATTAGACCCCGGAAGTAACAGTGGAAACGCAACTGGCCTTGGCTCGCCCGCTTATGCGCGATAGTGAAAACGTGCCTAATGACTTTCCTATTTACTCTAACTTGCCTAATTAACCCAGTTATGCTTTTAAATGTCACTTTAAGCTGAATACTAGTATCTTCAAAATATATTAGTCAAATATTATGTGCTTTTATCATGGCAAATAAAATAATTCAGTTTGAGTTATTAAAACTATTATGATTAGAAATGTGCTGAAATGCTCTTCTCTCTGTTAAACAGAAATTGGGGAAACATACAGGGGGCTAATAATTCTGACGTCTACTGTATATACACACACACCGGTCACTTTATTAGGTTCCCGTCCAACAGCTCGTAACCGCAAATTTCTAATCAGCCAATCACATGGCATCAGCATGTAGACATGGTCAAGACGATCTGCTGCAGTACGAAACGAGCGTCAGAATGGGGAAGAAAGGGGATTTAAGTGTCTTTGAACGTGGCTGTTGGTGCCAGATGGGTTAGTATAAGTATTTCAGAAACTGCTGATCTACTGGGATTTTCACGCACAACCATCTCTAGGGTTTACAGAGAATGCTCCGACAAAGAGGAAATATCCAGTGAGCGGCAGTTCTTTGGGCGCAAACGCCTTGTTGGTGTCAGAGGAGAATGGCCAGACTGGTTCCAGCTGATAGAAAGACAACAGTAACTCAAATAAGCACTCGCTACAACCGAGCTCTGCAGAAGAGCATCTGTGAACACACAACACGTCCAACCTTGAGGCGGACGGGCTACATGGGATAAATTTATAAATCAAAACCCCTGAAGAAATCTGCCATCATAAAACTTCACATTTGAACAAGTCCTGTAAGAGCTGAAGAGACGCTGCCAATCTCACATCATCATCATCATCCTCACGACCACATCTGCTCATTCAGCTCGTCTCCAGCGCTTCACGCAGATGTGCAGCAATAAACGCAGCAGACGTTTCACTCCCATACGTTTAACATCTGTTTCCAGCCCAGTTAGACTGCAGCCACTGAAAGCGCAGTTTGCTTTAGCCTCCTGAGGGGCGCAGTGAGCTCCAGACCAGGCTATAAAACAAAATCAAACTATATAAAAGCCGCATAAACACAGCGCAGACATTTAGCCATTTTTTTTAATCTCTCATTTGAGATAGACAAGGGTCTTGTGCGAACGGGGCACACGACTCCAGGGCCATTTAAATCAACAATAATATTTGGAAAGAGAGCCATGGCATGAGCTGGAGCAGGTTTTTTTGGGAGGGGGGAAGAAGGAGGGGATGGAGAGAACAGGACGATGACAGGTAGGGGGCAGATGGGGATGACAGACATGGCATTTCGACACGAGTGTGTATGCGTGTGTGTGTGTTGTGGAGCTTGGTCGGCCACACAAGAATCCACTCTACTCAAATATACACTGCAGAAGTCATTTGTTGCACTCCTGTTACACTGTCGAAAAAAACGAGGTGTTCGTAGAAACTAAAAAATGAAGGCATTAGTTGGGTCTATGGCTTTTTTAGGTGTGATTTTTTTACTTTGATTAATTATGTCTCCAGTTCAGTTTACACATTTTTATTTTCTTTTACAAAGTCTGCTGTATCCTATTTGATGCAAATTTTTAGTTTTTATTGGGTGACTGACTACTGTGTGCTTATAGCCCCTTTCACACATACAACCTTTCCGGAAAATTGCCGGCAATTTTCCGGAAAGCTTGTATGTGTGAACAGGTCCTTTTTGAAAATACCGGTAAATTCGTTCTGGCTATTTTCTGGAAAGAGAAGTTGTAACATTACCGGCAATTTGCCGGAATGCTGCGCTGTGTGAATACAAAAGGAAGATTGCCGTAATAAGCGCGTGCACGTCTAGAACGTGCTGACGTGAGACGTCTGCTTTAGCCAATCAGAACAGTCAGACGCATTTATGTCCGCACGGTTTGTGAGAATAAAAGCCTTTGAATATTTTTCCAGACACATTTAGCTGCTAGAAGTTAGTCAGATCACGTTTATATGTTCTACTTAATGCCAACTGTGTAAATAATCATCGATGAGATGCTCATGATAAGCCGTTGTTTGTTTACCTTCAAGCTTTGCGTGTGCCTGTGAAACAGCCTGTGAGCGCCAGCACACGCACATATTATGAACATCTCGACATGCGAAAGTGATCCTGCGAAAGTTGTTCACAACATTGATCATCCACAGAGTTTGTAATTTAGTCAAATGTTTACAAATACAAGCGCAGCCGTTTAAAGCTCATTTGTGGTGAATGATGTCAGAATTTACCGCTATATTGGAATGGATGTGTGAATGCTCTTTTCCGGAAAATTTCTGTAACGTCCTCGCCTGTGTGAACAGCGCTTTTTTAAATATACCGGTAAAGTGGTTTCGGAAATTTTCCAGATATTTACCGATATCACTGTGTGAAAGGGGCTAAAGGCCCATTTCCACTGAGTGCTACAGTATGGTTCAGTATGTTTATATGTCTGTTTCCACTGTCAAAAGGTACCAAAAAGCGAACCGTACTGTACCACCTTTTGGAATTGTTACAATCCTATGTTTGTCTTGTCTCATCGGGTTTTTTTTCTTGTTCCTGTTTTGCTTAGAACACATCCAATTGGCCACTTCCAGCTTGCTTGATCCTGATTGGCCTACAGTGTTTTAAAAAGCCATGACACCACTTCCTTGGCAGCCATCTTGTTTTTGGTCACTTGCTTGTGTTTGCTGAAATGTTTGATTGTGGTAAAGTGCAGAGTTTTTGGATGTGTTAGGACTGAGAATATTGAGATTTGTGAGTACTGTTTGTTTTGTTTGACTTCTGAGATTATATTGAGAATTGTGAGTACTGTTTGTTTTAGTGTTTGTTTTGTTTATGATACTTTGTTCCACCGGCTTGTTTGACCTTTGTTGCCTGCTGACATTGATTTTGGATTGTCCTTCAAATATGGTTGCCTGTTTTTGTAAATAGATTGTAAATAGTGTATATATTGGGATAGTAAGGAGTTTGATGCCATTTTCTTTGTAAAACCTTTTTGCCTCTGTTTTTGTGTTAGGTAGTTAGGGAAGTGAATTTTACTTTCTTTTCTTTTATTTGTGATCAGGTAAGTTAGAGATTTAATATAAAAGAATTTTTGTTTGTTATTTTGGCCTTGTCATCTCCCGAATTCAAACCCCAAAAATCTTTGAATTCATTTTTGTCGTCTTGTCTTTCATGTTGTGCACCAACCCTAGACGGTGCATAACAGAATATCTAAAATATCTAATCAAATATTATTTACTGTCATCATGGCAAAGATAAAATAAATCAGTTATCAGAAATTAGTTATTAAAACAATTATGATTAGAAATGTTCCAGCTGATAGAAAGGCAACAGTAATTCAAATACAGCTGAGACATTACACCGTAATAACATATACATATAAAATTGAGCCATGGTCAAACCGAGCTCAAACCTTGTCGTCTTCTTGATGAATAGTCAAAGTCAAGAAAAAGAGCAGAATCTATCCTGTGCACTGTTGTCATTTACAAGGCTGAGGTAGAGAGAAGCTAGGTAGAGAGAGCTAAAATGGCGTCCAAACGCTGCTATTTCCACAGAGCTTCTTCTGTTTCTGCATTAGGGCTTCCAAAGGACACGACACAAAGACAGAAGTGCTTACAGTTCAATATTAATTATGTTCCAGAGAATTATAAAATACATAGCAAGTATGATTTGACGAAACTCAGCTTCCAGAATCTCTCTCAGTTCAGTGCTGGATTTGGTTCAAATCTCCTCAAAGAAGGAGCAGCTCCAACAAGCAGAAGCTGTAGCCTGAGAGTGCTTTTATTTGTGAAAATTGATCATGACATGTGTTTAATCTTAACAGTATGCTGCAGCAAAGATGTAAACAATGGGAAGTGCTGTTTGGCACCGCTAACAATTTAGCGACAAATTCATATTTATCAATCAAACTGCTCTTCACCAGTGTGTGCGTGTCTCTCTATAGGCAGCTCTTCCTGCGTTCTACTGTACATCTCAGATAATGAACTCGCAAAAGATAGGTGAACGATTCATATTACTTGCGCATACTTATTCCGAATATTTGTGAAAGACATTGTGTCACACGTTGAGTTAAAAAAAAAATACTGGAGAGCTCGCTTAACTCATGTAGTAGCAGAAAAATAAATCAAGGCTCACACAGGTCGCATCCCACATCTTGTGCTTTATTCTTTTGTCAGCAATGCCACTGTATATTACAGAACAATAACCTAATCTGAGCAAAGAAAAATATTTAACATCGGTCCTGCGCACATGCATTTCTCGTGTTACACGCGTCTACAGACAGTTCTCACAAACACAAACACACGCGATCTCTCTTAAAGGAGCCACACCCCATTTTCACTCGTTACTGACAATTGTCAGATTTTATTTTAGAGAGCGGGCATGAGGTTGACTGACTGTTTACACAGCACAAAACCATGTGCTTGTACGGGTGTGACGTGGAGCCAATCCGCGAATCACTGCACATTATGATAGATGACCAATCAGAGTCACTCGAGGGCGGGCTTTTCAGAGGAACTAGGAAATATAAGTCATTTTAATGTTAGCTGAGTATAAGCAAAGTGAGATTTATGAAAAAAAAAAAAATTGTGATTTCCTTCAAGTGAAACATGAGCACACATTGCTTTGCATCTGATAAACACAACCAAGCCTTAAAATTACATTCTGGACCAGCCATTTAAGAAAACTACAATTTATAAATGATTTCCAACCAGCCAAAGTGGCAAGTGGGAGTGACTGTCTTACCCACCAGAGCTGAAATCTACCTGCATTTGGGAGGTTGGCGAGTGTTGACCAAAAACGTCAGCAAGTTTACAGTATACAGCATTTTTAGTAGAAATTCTGCGACTTAAACTGTACAACCCAAAATAAATGATGCTAATCAAAATGACAAAAGCTGCTCACTTAAAAAAAAAACATGCTTGTTTTTATTTTATTTGACATTTTTGCATTTATGAGGAAAAATGCTGCATTATGGATGGGAGAGGTATGGAATTGGCACTTGTGTGACTTTGGTGAATCAGATATAATTGTTTGAAAACATTGACAGAGACATTTTTAGTGTACTGTAAAACTAGAAAGGTTTTTGGTGAAACTTATTTTCATGGGAAGGTTGACATTTGCATGGGATTGCTCATAAACAAGTTTCTCAGACTGCCTTCGGGCCCGAACATCCACACACAGGAGCCCGTGGCCAACTCTCAGCCTATGAACAGAGCGCGTTTTCGCCAGCTCACCTTAAAGGGCACAAGCCCACCACGGTAAAACAAAACCTCTGGAGGAAGCTGGAGCGCCAGTCAATACTTCTGATTGCATGAGCAGGTGGGCCACACAGACGCTGTGGTGAACACATCCAATAATCAATCACTTTTAATGGGACTAATTTACTGCATATTTGCAGCTGGGACCGCTTTGAATAAATCCAAATGGCAAAATACAACGTTTGAACCAAATAAGCCAAGAACTCGGCTGCACTCGTAGATGTTCAAGAAGGAGTTGTGCGTCAAGCCAACGTCCCGGCGAGAGTACATGGCTAGTTCTTAAGAGCGCTTGCTGTTAAGCTAACCACAAACAGCCGACGCTTTAAGCACCGAATGCCAAGTCACTGCTTGATCGCATTAATAATATGCGAGAACGTGGGATGGATTGAGAGGAAGAGCAGATTTAATGATAGACATTTGCCAGACGCATCAGAAAAGTCGCAGTGGAAGTGAAAATATGAAATGTCAACACACACGCACACACATCTGCGGCCAGCATTACGCCACGCAAAAAAACGAAGGGACCATGTACTTTCGCTGGAGCGCATAATGACTGGTATTCATCACTTGCCTCATTCAGGTAAACATCTCCCTCAGTCTGAGATGAGAGACAAAACGGCGGAGCGTTCATCTCTGGAGACCCGCTCCGTCCATACTGCAATCAATCCTACAGTCTCAGGTACATTTACAAGTATTGATCTGACAATTAGGGTTGAAGTTTTACTACAGTAGCAAGAAAACAGGGGAGAGGCTGTTTACTTCCAACAAAATAATATATTTGTAATTTGATTGATGTTCGATAGGATGGAACAACAAACCACTATGGATCCAACTGAGCTCGATCAGAATTAAAGTATAAATATATACATTCATCCACACTCACCGGCCACTTTATTAGGTACACCTGTCTAACAGCTCGTTAGCGCACATTTCCAATCAGCCAATCGCATGGCAGCAGCTCAATGCATTTAGGCATGTGGACAAGATCAAGATGATCTGCTGCAGTTCAGATTGAGCATCAGAATGAGGTAGAAAGGGGATGTAAGTGACTTTGAACGTGGCATGGTGGTTGGTGTCAGACGGGCTGCTCTGAGTATTTCAGAAACTGCTGATCTACTGGGATTTCCACACATACCCATGTGTGAAATTTACAGAGAATGCTCAAAAAAAAAAAAAAAAAAAAAAGAGGAAATGTCCAGTGAGCGGCAGTTCTGTGGGCACAAATGCCTTGATGATGCCAGAGGAGAATGGCCAGACTGGTTCCAGCTGATAGAAAGGCAACAGGTACTCAAATAAGCACTCGTTACAACCGAGCTCTGCAGAAGAGCATCTCTGAACACACAACACGTCCAACCTTGAGGCGAATGGGCTACAGCAGCAGAGGACCACACCGGGTGCCACTCCTGTCAGCTAAGAACAGGAAACTGAGGCTACAATTCACACAGACTCACCAAAACTGGACAATAGAAGATTGGAGAAACGTTGCCTGCTCTGATGAGTCTCCATTTCTGCTCACACATTCGGATGGTCGGGTCAGAATTTGGCCTCAACAACATGAAAGCATGGATCCATCCTGCCTTGTGTCAACAGTTCAGGCTGGTGGTGGTGGTGTAATGGTGTGGGGGAGATTTTCCTGGCACACTTTGGGTCCATTAGTACCAATTGAGCATCAACGCCTCAGCCTACCTGAGTATTGCTGCTGACCATGTCCATCCCTTTATGACCACAGTGTCTCCATCTTCCGATGGCTACTTCCAGCAGGATAATGCGCCATGTCAAAGTGTGAATCATCTCAGACTGGTTTCTTAAACATGACGATGAGTTCACTATACTAAAATGGCCTCCACAATCACCAGATCTAAATCCAATAGAGCACCTTGATGCTATCATTTCAATATGGAGCAAAATCTCTGAGGAATATTTCAGTACCTTGTTGAATCTATGCCATGAAGGATTAAGCTGCGGTCACACTGGGCTTTTCCTCCCATAGACTTCCATTCATACGCACGCGAATGCGTCAGACCGGAAACGCAGGGTCATGCGTCAAGTTTCGCAGGTTGCTGCGGTGCAAAGTTCAAGGTTGGTGAACTCTGACCTGCGAAATTGCATCACTAAACTGCATGAGACCAATCGAGGATCAAAACATGACCTCTCTGGACAGAAATTTTAAATATGGAGCAATCGCTCGTTTTTAATCCCGCCCCTTTTCAGAGCGCTCTATGACAGAATTTCACAAACTCAAACTCTTAGGCAGTTCTGAAGGCAAAAAGGATTCCAACCCGGTATAATAGTAAGGTGTACCTAACAAAGTGGCCAGTGATTATATATATATATATATATATATATATATATATATATATATATATATATATATATATATATATATATATATATATATATATATATCAACTATACTGTATGTCCAAACCAGAAAACATGTGGATGGAAACATGGCTCTTGGTTGTATGGTCCGCACAGGTAGTGTACCTGAGTGCTTGGGACCCTCCGGCTGGCGCCAGTGCTGTCAAAGGTTCCTCATTAAGGTCTGCAGACAGGGAGGGCCAAAAGGGGACGATGGCTGTGGAAAGCCAGTGGACGTAACCAAAGCAACTCGAGCAGTTAATGACATTTTATATAACTGTTAAGCAATTATTGAATACATAAAGCCTTTTTTACAACATCCGAGCACACTGTGCGTCTAGGGCTCCCCGAGAGTGCAGGGAAGGGGAAAAAAAAAAAGACCGTCCAGCAGCCAAAATCTACATTTTCATTTGGCAAAAGCAGCCGAGGTGCTGTTTAATCCGAAGCACGCCTTGGGTTTCAGTGTTCAGCCCCAGCAGCTCTGCTTTTAATTGACAGATTGCCTTCCTGACTTGGCGTTTGAAAGCAAGGGTTCTTCACTTTTATAGAAAAGCTCGGGCTGGTTAGACAGCAGGAATACACAGATGATATCGGTATCTGATTCCTCATCTTGCCCCCGTGGAGATCTCAACCTATAAGCGCAGATTTGGGGCTGATTCCAGGTCAGTTCAGACTCATTACCACTAGGGGTGAGGGCTTTACAGCCACCCTAATCCATGGTGCACCGCAATGTCAAATGAAATGTGAGGAAACACAGATCATTAAAAACATGGCACTCTTTAAATGGCCACATGTACCGTGCTCTCGCACAGCGGTAAATCTTTCAGTCTTTCTGACCCAGCCTAATACGCCGTGAGTCGCTCTCGCTCTTTACGAACATCTGTTATTTTCTCAGTTTTCCCTTAAAAAGGGGGGAACTGCTTATCCAGAGAAATGTGATTTGTTAACCGAACTGCTTCAGGTAATTTATCATCCAAAAGAGGCTAGTAAATCATTGCATCTGATTGCTGGGGATAGTGTAACTGCATTGCTATTATTATAGAGAGAGACTGGTACATATATACAGACACGGACAAAACTGTTGGCACCCATTTTTTTCAATTTCATTAAATCACAATTTGAAACCAATATAAGATTTGCATTAAATCTAAATACTATTTATTTTCAATATATTTATATTATGATTACCTTTATTCAGTTTCAAGGGTAACAACAGCTTTTTTATGCACTTTATTAATTATTATTAGCCCCCTGAATATTCTTTTCCCCAATTTAAGTTTAATGGTGAGATTTTTTTCCCCAGCACATTTCTAAACATATTAGTTTTTAATAACTCATTACAGATAACTGGTTTCTTTTATCCTTGCCATGATGACAGCACATAATATTTGACTAGATATTTTTTAAGGTACAAGTATTAAGATTAAAAGTGACATTCAAAAGGTTAATTAGGTTAAATTAGGGTAACGTTAGGGTAGTTAGGCAAGTCATTGTATAACAGTGGTTTGTTCAGGAGACAATCCAACACCGATATTGCTGAGGGGGCTAAAAATATTGACATTAAAATGTTTAAAACTATTAAAAACTGCTTTTATTCTAGTCAAAATGAAACAAAGGAGAAAAAAACATTATAGGAAATATTATAGGAAAAATATTGTAGGAAATTAATATATGGAGGTGATATTTTGAGGTGACTCAATTTGTCGTGAAAAAATGTTATTGAGTTGAACAAAGCGTGGATGATGATAACGTGAGGTTGGGATGGTAAACATCTTTATAATGCTAAAAAATGCTTGCGGAATTGGAGAAACGAGGCCCTTGCATTAAATGGTCAGACTTCTATGCACATGAATAAAATCAAACAAAAACTTTGTGTGTTATTAATTGTTCTGTTCTAATTAAATTACGTAAAATCTGTAAATGTGTCTCATTTTAATTTTCATTTCATTTAATAAAAATTTAATACAAATGTAATAATTTAATATTAATTTAAAAACAGACATCAATATATATTTTTATTTTTATAAGAAAACAATATAAAAAGGATTTTTTTTATTTTATGACATTAAAAATTAACTTAGAGCATAATTATGCAGTCATAATCATATAGCAAGGTGCAATAATTACAAAAATTTCAATAGTTCAATAAGTGTGCATTTATTTTTATTAAATAATCAGAATGTATAAAAATAAAACAAAACAAATCACAAAACAAAACACAAAAACAAAATAAAACACAAAACAAAAATAAATCAGAAAAAAACTAAACAGAAAACTAAAAACAAAAACACTAAACAAAACAAAATAAAACAAAACAAAAATGAACCAGGAAAAAAAATAATAAAAAATAACAGAAAACAGCACAAAAAAACAAAACAAAATAAAAAAACCACAAAACACTAAACAAAAAAACAAACAAAAACAAAGCAAAAAATACAAAACACTAAACAAAACAAAATAAACTAAACAAAACAAAAATACGAAAAACACAACACTAAACAAAATAAAAAAATTAAACAAAACAAACAAACAAAACAAAAGAAAAAGACAACAAAATATAATAATATTATTATTAATAATAATAATAATAATAATAATAATAGACAAAAATAAATAAATAAATAAATAAATAAATAAATAAATAAATAAATAAATAAATAAATAAATAAATAAATAAATAAATAAAACACAGGCAGGCCATTGTAAAACAGTGGTTTGTTGAGAATCTAAAACAAATATTGCTTATGGGGTCTAATAAAATTGACCTTTAAATAGGTATTAAAAAAAAACTGCTTTTATTCTAGCCGTAATAAAACAATTAAGACTTTCTCCAGGAGAAAAAATCTTATAGCAAAGACTGTGAAAAAATTCTGAATCTGTTAAACAGCATTTAGGAAATATTTTAAAAATAAAATTCACAGGAGGGCTAATAATTGTGACTTCAACTGTATATACTGAACAGAAAACCACTTTAAATTCTACAATAAACTTTAACTGATGTAGGCATGTGATCCACAATGGCTTTGGAAATAGTAATAACAATAATATGCAATCAGCTTCTCTGTACGATGCTTGCTGAGACTGTTACAGAATTACTTAAGTAATTACACAGTGATAATACAGTAATATAAACACTGACTGAGAAATGAAACCAAAGATTTGCCATATAAATTGTGTAATGTAAATTGTGGACAATGTGATTTATGAAGTTGCAACATTTCGAGTACACAATCGTAATGATTTGTCTACTGAGTGAACGATTACATTTTAATGAAAGAAATAAAGAACATAAGCGAGCAAGAGATTCATTAGAGAAAGCATTTGAAACTCGAGAGTTTGAGGTAACAGCTTTGGTAACCAAGAGCATAAAACAAACATGTTCCACAAACGCTTATGCGGTTTCGGACGCAGCCCATGCTGTGCTTTTACGCACTTTCCTGCGGAAGCGTGCAATGTCTCTTTAAATTACTTGCCGTTCTCAGTAGCCATATCTGTATAGATGAACAAATTAATACTGTTTAAAATTGAAGGACTACAACACAACATTTCAGCAGGTTTAAGACATTAAGACCTTGCAGACCTCCTGTCTGATGTCCCTGGAGTGTGTATATGTGACGTTTCAGCTCAAAATACCACACAAATAATGATTTCTAACTGTAACTGACCATTTTAGGCTTTGGTTCTAATAATGCCAATTTGGTGACTGTCGCTTTAAATTCAAATGAGATTGTGCTCTCTTCAAATGAGGGCGGAGCTACGAATGTCTATGCGTCTGCATAGTGGTAGATTCAAAAACAAGACTAACGTTCTATGCTAATGAGGGAGAGAAGGTTACAAGTGGGCGGGGCTTTCCCCCTCTGTTGTGACACGTACAAAGGGAGAATGTCAGTCAAAGTGTTTCTCCTGACTGTTTTAATCAAGTGTGAATATAAAAAAAAAACACATTACTAACTCATTACCATTAGAAGCTGGTTATATTCGCAGACGTTTGTCACACAACTGTGTTTAAGCTCCTTAAACAAGTGATTTTTGCATAATAGGTGCCCTTTAATACAGCATGAGTAAGCACATATTATATGAAATACACTGAAATGTTCAGCACAGAGACTGAAAGATGATATGGGAAAGAGCAATCACACAGCTTGCTTACAAATCACAAACCACACACACCAACACTGTGATGAATGCCGGAGGAAAGTCATTTAACACAAAGTCAGCAGAGCAGATTACATGGACATCGGATTTGAATGGCATTTACAGCGCATGTACAATTTGAAAAGCATGCATTTGTACATTAAAGTGAGCTTAATGTAAACTCTCAAGGTAAACCGAGCTCTCAGACTCAACTGTGGAGTGTATATGTAGTTGGTAAAGGTGGTTTAATAAAAGTATAAAAAAAAAAAAAAAGGCGCTGGCGTGCCAGAACACATATTTTAACTGTGTACTGGGCAGCTGTATTCTGTGTCAGGAAAGAACTTTAATTTCATGTTCTATAATATTTAGACTGCGCATAAGAAATCAGCTATTTTATGGAACAAGGTGCGCTTATGCAAACCGCGGAAAACAACTAGGGGACGACGACTAAAAATAACTGTGAAACGTAGAAAAAATATTAGCACTGCGCACTGTACACGCACAGAAGCGTGACTTCTGGACTGAAAGGAAAATATACGGAGATGATTTTGAGGTGTTTGCTTTAGACTCCATTTATCGTGAAAATATTGTATTGAGTTGAACGAAGCGTGGATGAGGATAGCGAGAGGTTGAGATGGTAAACAGATTTATAATGCTAAAGAGCGCTTGCGGAATTGGAAAAATGAGGTCCTTGCATTAAATGGTCAGTGTTTTATGCACATTAATAAAATCAGATAATATCTGGTGTGATGTTAACAGTACAGCATTAAGTCAGAGAGGAAATGTGGGGTCATGGATCACATAAGGGAAAGCAGATATAATTAAATTAGATTATTAGATAGAATCTGTAAATAGGTTCCATTTTCATAATTTTTATATTATAATCGTGTATTTAAAAATCGTTCATTATTTACGATGAATAAAATAGAAAAAAAATGATATGTATTTATTTATTTAAGAATAATATATATATATATATATATATATATATATATATATATATATATATATATATATATATATATATATATATATGCTACTTTGTATATTTTAATAATACAAGACAAAAAACAAAACAACAGAAACACCACAGAAAAAAAAAAAAAAAAAACTTAACAACAAAACAAAAACCAAAGCAAAACAAAATAAAATCATTAAACAAAACAAAAAACTAAACAACAACAACAACAACAAAACACAACATAATAAAAACCAAAGCAACAAAAAAAAGTAATTTAAAAAAGTCTTTAAAAAACAAAACAACAACAAAACATCAAAACAACAACAAAAACCCTAAACTAAACAGAACAACAAAACACAAAAAAGCAAACAAAATAAAACAACAAAAAACTAAAATAAACAACAGCAAAAAAAAAAAAAACATAACAAAATAAACAAATAAATCAATTAAGCAATAATAGATAACCAATTATATTTCTATTTTGACAATCAGTATTCGAACAACTATCTCTGTTTTCCACAACTAAATGTGTTTGATTATATATATGAACAGTTCAGATGCAAAACCTCTAAATCCATCAGACCTCTTTTCTTGTAAATGTGCATTTTCACTCAGGCTCCTACAATTAGGTTTAGAAGTTTCAGTTTATATGTAATGATAAGATTATTAGCTGGTAAATAAAATATTTTCTTTTTTCGTAAATGTCACTATTGACAATTCTTTGGTTTTTAACAAGCAAAATTTTCTTTTGCGTCAAAACCAGCTGAATCCACGTCTGCTTTTATAGCAAAAACCTCTAAATCCACCTATCGAGACAAGACAGTGTAATTAGTTAAAAAAAAATCACTAAAGATGCAATTAGAAATTATTTTACCAAACAAAAAACACATTACACACACCACCTGAAATTAAAAATACGTCTGTCAGTGGTGGTTCATTCCTCTGTGGTGAACCAGGGAAAAAGCAAAAGGAAAATGAATGACTGAAATCTGTCAAGTGCATTATTCAATCTCATTAAAACATGACATTAATTAAATCTTAACAGTCTGTTGTCATTTCTGAAATTTGGGATTTAGATTTAAGTACTGTAAACTAAGCTTGGTAGATTCAAATAATGTCATGTAAAAACATCAAAATCTGTGCATTGTCCATTAATATAAAAAGCTCATCAGGCGTATAGGTATTATTAAGTCATAAATAATGTATAGTCTTATACAGTATATTTATCTTTTAAAAATAGCTAAAATTAGCAAATAATACACAAGGTAGGCCTACTGGGCAAAAAGGGGAAGCTGTCATTCATTTATCCACACCATACTCAAGTTCTGGGTCTCTTGTTTATCCTCATAGCATCCATGTGGGATAAAAGAACGGCATCTCAACTCGGTCTTTCGTAAAAAAGCAGTTGCCGTTTAATGTGTAGTAAATCGGACTTATTTTAAGTGGCGTCGCTGCACAAAAAAAAAAAATGTTATGAATGCATGCTACACTTCCGACAGTACATCATATAATGCAAAGAGTTTTGAGGTAAGGAACGTTTTCATTTGCCATTTACTGGCAGTCGGAAAGGCTCAACCAGTTCATCAAAACTCCATCGTTTAAAATCATAAAGCCGGCGCATCAGAGCGGTGCAACATTGAAAACGTATGATTAGATTCGCGGCTTCTGATTGGTTCTGGGGATATAGCGGCTTTTGCCGTCAAAGGCAAGTGGCGTTTAGCAGCTTTTGCCAACACATTGTTATTTCTGAATACGCTGACGCTGTGATTTAGATGATTTGAAGCAAATCTATTTGTTGATGGTGCACTACATGCCTAAAGCATTTAGCGGCTTTTGCATCTGAACTCTTCATATACATATATGTGTTAGTGTGTGTGTGTGTGTGTGTGTGTGTGTGTGTGTGTGTGTGTGTGTGTGTTAGAGCTGAATCAGTAGGAGTGTATGTGTGCGTGCTGTGTAATGGCCAGCTCCTGGAGTCTCCTCAGCTCCAATGATAATTTGCGGTTTTCTGAGCGCACGCCGGGCCACAAAGAGGGCTTCAGATGGCTTCGGCCCGCCCGTTCCATCCAGTCCCTCTAAAACAGGCAAATATTCTGACCATATCCCACCCAATTTACTCTGGCACGCGTCTACAGACCAGATTTTTATATGCATATTTCTGAAATCGCCACCCAGCGCTCGGAAAAAGAGCATGTCAAACAGTATAAAACCAGCCGCTTTATTTATACCACTAAAAGCATCAATTAGAGAGCGTGTTTGCTTTGTTTAATCACAGTTTAGCTTGATCATGTGGATCACTTTTGACTGTAGATAACAGTGACATTATTTAGCTTAATTAAGTTCAGTATTTACTTTCGACATGATTGCATTGCCAATATATTGATATGAGCAATATCATGAGCAGCAGTGCGATATGGCTGTATATCAGCACTGGTGGGAGGCATGGATTGGCTTGAGGCCAAATGCCTACCAGTGCCGATATACCGCCATATTACACTACAAGGAGAGTCTTAAAACCCTTTTGTATGAGGAACTACTTTCTCCTGCTGTTCATTCACATCTGTAGCTGACGTCAGAACTGCAGAAGCTGTTGCTCATTCACCAACGTCACTTTAGAGCTAGTGTTTGAATGATTCTCTAGCGTCATGTCTACAGTGATGACAACACGGGTGATGTTGTTCACATTTTAAGATTATAAGGCTGAACAGCATGAAATGCCATCATAAATTACGTTTCCACTGAACAAGTAACATAAGGGATTACTTAAGTGATCAGGTGACTTAATGCAGGTATATGTAAAGATATACTTATATAGGTATATTTGCTTTAAATACATGTACTTAAAAATCAACATTTCTGAATTAATCAGTTCAGAGAAGCAGAAGCATGTTTCGCAGAATAATTCTAATCAAGACCAACTCATGCTTAAGAAAACAATCTATAAAAAGAAGCAGAGTAATTTTAAATATATATATATATATATATATATATATATATATATATATATATATATATATATATATATATATATATATATATATATATATATAAAATTAGTTTTATTCAGATATGTATTACACTCTAAAAAAAAACGTTGAATTATTTATTTAAGCCAATGGTTGAGTTAACATATTTGGTGCTTTTGTTGGGTTATTTTGAAACCTTTTTTAGGTTATTTGTTAATAACTCATCCAGTCGAGTTAAATATTTGGTGCTTTGGTTATTTTTAACCTATAATGGGTTATTTATTTAATAACTCATCCAGTTGGGTTAAAAAATAATTTATTTCAACAGTCAACTGATTTAACTGACACAAAATTGCTGTATCATGCGTGGGTAATGTTGTTTTTGCGTTATGAAGTTTATTTAGGCTACAACTAGGGCCAGACAAAATCTGCAGACTTTTTTTTTTGCTATTTCTGCGAAGAATTTTGGTTAAAATCTGCGGATTTCTGCAGAATTATTTACGAGTGTCGTAACTAAAACCTTAATATGTGAAATAAAACATAATATTTTTAAAACATATTAAATGTTTAAAATGCAAATCTAATTAGATTCACTTTATTTGGTAAACAAAGCAATTCTTTCATATAATATATAAAAGACAGAAAATATTACCTTACAAACTGTATTGTAAATAAATCAGATGAACATTTTTATATTAGTTAATAATATTACTGTCATTAACTTACATATACATAGTAAATGTAGATTTACACACATTTGGTCAAGCAAATTAACAGAATTAATGATGGGCTAAAAATCTGCGGAATTCTGCGCGTGCAGATTCCGTGTGGGCCTAGCTAGAACGCAATAATATTGTTGTCATTTGTTATCGAATGACAATTCTGTGCTAGGTTTTTTTATCTGCATTTCCCCATCAAAGACCATCTTTTAGAAGCTTTTGGATGTGGTTTAAATGTATTGCAGATTGTGTACAGTGAGTGAAGCCTGCTGCAGCTGCTGGACAGCCTCTTCAGCACACAGAGCTCCGTATTCTGCTCCATCAACATGGAATTTTCTGCTTGCAGTTCATAACTGTCTGTACTTTGTCCTGTTTCTTCATTGTTCGTGATTCTTGATTTATTTTAACAAAAGTGTCTGGAACTAAAATGTAATGAAAAAAAAGCTTTCAATATTTTTGAAAACTGTTGTTATTTATTTACACAGCTACAACTATATACAATTAATAGTAGTACTACTAATAGTAGCAATAGTAAGACCAGAATGGGAAAAAAAAAAAACATTTCAAGAGAAATACCCAAATGCATTGGGTTAAATTAAATGAACCCAATGCATTTGGGTTAAAATAACCCATAAATGGGAAGGTGATAAAATAACCTATAGTTGGGTTTTATCTTGGGGTATTTTTAACCCATTTTAAGAGTTTAACAAACTAATTATTAATATTTATTAATTAAGCATGTGCTAAAAAAAACTATAAAATACAAATTTATGCAAATATATGATAAGTATGGTGTCATTTATTTTAATTGTTTTATGTTTTGATACGTATATGGTTTTAAATTACGTTTTAAGTTTAACAAAACTAAAAAGCCCTGTTTGACTCGAATTCAAATTGTTATTAATTTAAATTTCCATTAAATATTTAATTAATGCATTTTTTACGTACGCTATAAAAAATGTAATAATCCATAATTTTAAGGTTTATTTCAGGCAGCTGGGGTGCTGAAAAAAAAAAAAACGTAAAATAACGCCCGTTAAATTACAGAATTTTACTGTAAAATAACAGACATTAAATTACAGAAATGTACTTGCCTTTAAATTTCTGTAATTCAACAGCTGTTATTTTACGGTAAATTTCTGTAATGTAAAGATCTTTATTTTACTGTTTATTTCCATCACTCCAGCTTCCGAAAATAAATCGTAAAATTACGGAATTTATTTATTTATTTATTTTATTTTTTTACAGTGTATGCACGGAGATGTACATGCATTTTTATTATTTAGTCAAGTAATTAAATTACTTCACGTGACTAAGTTACTTTTCAAAGTAATTCGTGATTAAATACAACAGTAAAGATGTGTTCACACCAGATGTGCCTTGTGCGAGTAAATGTGCGTAAACATTGAGTTTACTCACTTCAATTGCGCATCAAACTCGCGTGTCAAATTCACTTCACAATAGACGGAGATTCGCATCATGTGTCTAGTGTCATTGCTAAATGGTTAACATGGGTTTTAACAAGAG
Source organism: Danio rerio (assembly GCF_052040795.2). Taxonomy (NCBI): domain Eukaryota; kingdom Metazoa; phylum Chordata; class Actinopteri; order Cypriniformes; family Danionidae; genus Danio; species Danio rerio. The sequence continues at coordinate 2,520,718 of NC_141032.1, forward strand.
AGTAGCTGTGCTTTATGTGCTTCAGGAAGGCTGAAAAATAGCTTGGATTCATTCGGCGCCATGCATTTCATAGATGCACCCAGCTCTGTGAGTTCATCAACTCCTCAATAAACTATACCTAGATGATGAAAGCTTTCAGGGGTGCTTCCGACTGAGCCGAGCTCAGCATGATGAGCTGCTGTCACATGTCGGCAGGAGTATTTCCCTTCGGGACACCAACAGCAGGCACTACGTCATGATCATGCCCATACTAGAATAAGCTCCTGATAGGAGCTTTGAGCAAATCGCGCATCACATGCACAAACGATCAGCTAACGCTGCTTAGCTTGAAATCGCACTGCAAGATGTCTATTCACATCTTTACACTGACTTAACGTAAATCGCTCACGCTTGATGCTTCATCTGCGTCTGGTGTGAAGCACTAACTAATATTTATTCAGTTTAGTTCAATAACTGTCAATGTTGCAGAGTTAATCTTTTAGGAAAATTCAACCAAAAAGCATCATTAATGATCAAATTCAGTTTTGTTTCATTTCAGTTATTTATACAGTATAACCCAGCTTTCCTACTCTATAAAAAAGCAAGAAAAAAAACTGCCTCTCTATTTATCCCTGGCCTTTAAAAGCATCAATTAGGGAGCCAATTAAAGAGCATGTCTTAATATGTTTGCTTTGTTTAATCGCTGTTTTACTTGCTTATTTACAGTGGATGGCTTTTAGTCACTTAAGAGCCTTTGGGATCCCCAGACATCCATTATAGCTGCTTCTGCGTTTGGAGAAATCGGGTCTGTTTGGACCAGAACCCCCGTTTCAGAAACCGCAGGTCACAAAGACAGGTCTCAGTGCCGGATAAAAGCATTCTGTTCCAGCTGAGATGGAGGGGCAGTAAAAGTTTTGCCCGCGTCTGCTTTTAGAGGTTGTCGTTTTTGGATTTGGAGAGGCTCTGTGGCATTATGTGCAGGTTTGTTGGCGATTTTCAGGGCATTCGAGGGAAATCCACTAACAAGCAGGAGGTCTTTCAACTGATTTGGTCCGCAGAGATTATCTGAGAGGAGCTATAACTCTGCTGCTTTTCGCTCACTCGTCCAGTCCAATGGCAATAAAGACTTGTAACTGTGTGTGAAATGACTGGGAAACTTCTTTTTTTTTTTCCCTCACATTGAAATGATTAAATATAATTTTTTTAAAAAAAGCAAATTATAATACATCATTGAATTAAAAGTATTTCAAATAATTACATTTTATAAACAAATTGTTGTTTATTTTTTTGTTTTGTTGTGGTTTTTCTGTTGTTGTTTTTTTGTTGAGTGTTTTGTTGTTGTTTCGTTTAGTTTTTTCATATAATTAATAATTTAATTAAAATAACTGTACATTTGTTTAATATATATATTTGAAACAGAAGCTTTAAATAAAGATATGGAGCTGTGTAAAATTAATGGAAAATTGGGTTTCCATTTCTTAATTAAACAAAACAAAATTAAATTAATCTAAATGAAACAAAACCAAAAAGCGTATTTGAAATAACACTTTTATACAATACAATAAACAAACAAACAAACAAACAAACAAAAATAAGACTAGAAAAATCAGTTTTTTTATTTTGAACAAAACAAAAGGAAAAAAAAACTTAACAAATATACAAAACAAAAATTAAAAAAAAAAATAAACAAAACAAAAATAAAACAAAAAACGAAATAAACAAAAACTAAACCAAACTAAACTACAAACAAACAAAAACTAAATTTACTAAACAAAACAAATCAAAAATACAAAAAACTAACTAAAAAAAACTAAAAACAAAATCAAACAACAAAACAAAAAACTAAAATGAAAACAAACAAAAATGAATCCAAATTAAACTAAAAAAAATAAATAAAATAAAATAATAAAAAACTAAAAAATAAGCAAAAAAGGGTATTTGAATAAAACAATATGACTAATAAATAAACAAATAAAACCTGAAAAATCAAGGCTCTCTTAACAAAACAAAAAATAAAACAAAACAAAAAAAATTGTATTTGAAATTAGAATATATAACAATAAATAAATAAAAATAATAGAAAATACAGGTTCCGCTTTCTTAACGAAACAAAAACTAAAGGTGTATTTGGAAAAAAAACAATATGATCTAATATAATAAATAAACAAACACACACATAGAGAATCAAAAAATAGACATGGATTGTGCAGAGAATCTTTAGGGTTAAGTTTAGGATTAAAAGCAGATACACTGACAGTAAACAGAAAGGAAGGACGAGAGAGTTTACAGAGTCTCGTGAAAGATGACAGGTGGTTGTTAAGACCTAAAGCTGTGTAGTCGAGCGGGACTGCAAAATGACCACATTCTACATACATTACACGGATATTTTTAGAGCAGAACTGTCACGTATTGCAGATGAGGAGTAAGTTGAGGTAGAATTATTTTCAGAACTGTTTATGTCGTAAATGTTTGATGAGGAAATGTCCACACTAACACATTTTCTTTTAAAAACAAGTAGGGGGAGGCACGGTGGCTCAGGGGTTAGCACTGTTGCCTCACAGCAAGAAGGTCGCTGGTTTTAGTCCCGGCAGGGTCAGTTGGCATTTCTGTGTGGAGTTTGCATGTGGGTTTCCTCCGGGTGCTCCGGTTTCCCCCACAGTCCAAACACATGCGCAATAGGGGAATTGAGTAAACTAAATTGCCCAAAGTGTATGTGTATGAGTGTGAATGAGTGTGCATGGTTGTTTATGTAAATTGTTTTTTTTTTACATTATTTCTCAATTACTTTCACTCTCAAGACTGTACTTTCTCTGTAATATGTTAAAACATTTTGATGATAATGTTTTGTGAATATGGGCATACAAAAAAAAAAAAAAAAAGGCCAAGTGCAAAAAAACAGCAATCTTTTCCCAGCTATAATACAGACACTTTAAACAGCTATAAACAGCTGTAATAAATACTCTGATTGATGTTTTGAGCTGAAACTTTACAGACACATTCTGGGGACACAAAAGACTTATAATAAATATGAAAAAAGAGGTAAACTAAGTGCCCTTTAAGCATTTTAAGGTCAATATTATTAACCCCCTTAAGCAATATTCGTTTTGGATTGTCTCCAGAACAAAGCACTTTTATACAATGACTTGCCTAATTACCCTAACTTTACCCTAATTACCCTAGTTAAGCCTTTAAATGTCACTTTACACTGAATACTAGTCAAATATCTAGTCAAATATTATTTACAGTCATCATGGCAAAGATAAAAGAATTCAGCTATTAGAAACGAGTTATTAAAACTATTATGATTAGAAATGTGCTGAGGAAAAATCTCCATAAAATGGAAATTGGGGGAAAAATAAATATGTGGGCTAATAATTCTGCCTTCATTTGTATATATAATATAAAACAAAAAGACTATAAAGAGTGATTCATCAAATCGTTTTGTTACATCAGGTCTTATAGTTCATAAACGGCAAGTATCAATTTAGATGCATAAAAAAAAACACACCATCATGTATTACGAGAAGGTCAGTTTACTCCCTGAAGTAAAGAAATATGACAGTATAAATGCTAAACACAGCCGCGCCACAAGACTATTAGCATAAACCGCTCATGCTAAAGCCAATTTGACTGTTTACCCTTGGGTTTCCTAGTGGGTTGTTTTGTCACAGCCATCTACAGCTTTCATAGTCAAATAACTACAATTGACAACTCGACCAGAGAAGAGAGACACATAATGAAAGCGGAGTGGGTTTTGCTTCTTCCATTGCCTCACTTTTGGAAATTATCATAAGCAAATGTATTTCGCTCCCAATGTCGACATCCCGGTGGCTTGCGGTTGTGGTCTCGCGCGTTTTTAATACACATATACACCCACATTTACTCTGGCTCCTGGAGGACTTCATTTCCCAGGGGCCTTTTTTCCTCTCATGCCACTGCTCTTATGGTTTTGATGCGTTTCCATGGTAATTTACAGAAACAGGGCAGAAAAAAGAAGAAGAAATGGGTCAATGAGACAGATTGGCTATTGATTTGTTTGTCTCTACAGTCATGGGATTAAAAGGGAAGGGAAAAATAGTCAGAATTAACCAAAAATATATACAAGGGATTTTATGCAGTGGTTAAAGGGCTAGTTCACCCAAAAAATAAATATTTGCTCTCCCTCAAGTGGTTCCAAACCTTTATACAGGGTTTCTGCAGATATCAAAATGTCAAATTTAAGACTTAGAGATCTTTTTAGTACCATTAAGTATTAAATTTAAGATTTAAATTTAATATCGCAATATCAAAAACACGCAAGATTGTCAAATAAGTGTGATAACACTGTAAACAGCACAAGCTGGGCGACAATAATACCCAAGCAGCATGTTTGTATGCGTTTGTGTTTTTGAGAAAGAAACGTTTATGCGTGGTTCGTTAAAACTCAAATTTTGAAGTCAATGAAACAAGGCTGTGAAACACACAGAACATTTGTGCACAAGACATTTGAGAACTGGACCTTGTAGCCTAGTGTTTTTGCTTCAAAATGATGTGAGAATCATCTTGTTCACTTGCTCACAGAAAACAATGTAATTAATTAAAATAAAAAAAACAAGTCATTTTTGAGTGAAAATGGTTTATGCGAGAAGGTGTGAACTATCATTGCTATGCAATGAGTCACACCTGAAGACAAAGAGCTGCATAATGAGCTGCATAATGAGCCATCAGAGAGGTGTGTGACTTCTTCAGACGCTTGTAATCACAATGCCTCGTGGGTGTGGTCGCATTAAAACTAACGAGATCAGACTGAGAAACTTGACATAGCGTTGATTTCATACTGATTATTTTATCAAGTGATGTTTGTTTTCAACATGCATTTAAAAGTAGACACTTCAAGCTTTCTAGAGAAACATGTCTCATGCCGGTGCGTTTTGTTTTTCCGGAGTTTCAGCGCATTTTACTGGCGCGCTTCTGAAAGCAGTTCACGGAGAGAGAAGACAGAATGCCTATACTGTTTGTTTTCCTTATTTTGCAAAAGCACACACGTTTGTTGTTGTTGTGAGAGTACACAACAAAAAGTATACTAATAACAGATTCAATTGATGTTTTGATCTTAGCTGTACGATCAAAACTGAAAGTGTTAAGTTCATTTCAGCAGTCTGACGACACCACAGATCAAAACACGTATACGCGGTATTCGACCCCTAGGAGGTAAACAGTACTAAAGACAGGTTGGATGCATCCTTGAACTACAAAAAAAAAAGAAACACTACAAAAAGAAAACAAACAAACAAACAAACATCTTAAGGCTGATTTATACTTTTGCCTGGCGCCGCATCGCGCACCTTACGAAACGGACAAGGCTTTTATAATTGACGCATTAGCCACTGAGATATTCTTTTAAATGAAAGGGGACGGTCAAAAGAAACAGTAAAATCAGACGGATGAACAGAGAAGTAGAAAGTTTCCAGAACTACGTCATATCATTAAAATCATTGACAATTTTTAAACTAATTGTTTTTTAATTATTTTTATAATTTATTATAATGATAATAAAGATTTTTATAACCATTCACGATGATGCATCCTTTGCTTTTGTTCACATCTCAGACAGTTCTACCTATTAAAGTTAAATATTAATGACTACAGAACATGGGTTGCTCTACTGTTATATTTTTATTGTGGCAAGAAAAAAAAAAGTACAATTACCAATAAAATACTGACTTTATTTTTATTTTGGCCACTCAACAATTGACACATTACTGTCTGGCTAGTTTCTGTTCTCTACTTATAATGACTTTATTAATCAGTGATTTGAGTCATGTCAGAGATGGAGTCAGACTTGATATTCATTCTGTCTCCACTGCAGCAGGACTTTATATTCTATACTGGACATTATTTCTGTTCAGTGATGAGACTTTTGTCTACGCAGAGTCAGACCTTACTGTCCTAATCAAATCATTCAACATCAAGGCATGATCAGATTTTATTGTGCTCAAATAAGCATAATACGAAATGATCAACTAGAAGTCTAGTAGAAGTAGAATGTTTCCACGTGTTAATGTAATTTTACAAGGCTTATTTTTGTAACAATGAATATGATGAATGATTTTATTCAACACTAATAAATGTGTCTGAACTGGATGTTTGCGTCTTCTCCAGTCAGACTCATCATGTCTGTTTCCAGATATCTGTTCATCGCAAAAGATCAGATGGCAAAAAAGGGAATCATAGGAGAATCCCAAACAAACACTTACACCTGGGAAAGATGTTTCAGTTAACAAAACAAATAAACTTAAGACAAGACACCGACCTGCTATTTCTCAACTTGAGATATTGTGTGTGTGTGTGTGGTTCAGGTTCATCAGTAAGGTAATGAAGCACAGTTTGTGTATCTAAGCATGGCATGAAATGTGTGTGTGTTGCTTCATTTTCCTGCTTTGGTTCCTCCCACAACTTAAGACAAATTCCTTTGACTTTCTTGAAATGAAAATGTACTCGCTTCTTACTCACCCTCAAGTGGTTTCAATCAGTTATAAGTTTCTTTCTTCTGTTGAACACTAACAAAGATGTTATTATATTAAGATATTATACATCACTTAATTGTTTTAGTTGAGTCAAATTAACCACTTAAACTCTGCGGACCCGGTACCGGGTCCGTGACATCATCGAATTTTGCTTTTAGATTTAAAGGGCTAGCGTTGCACCAGACCCCCGTAAGTGGTGTCGTTTGAAAGTGTAGAATCTATATTTTATGCACATATGCATCACTTTGGTTTTTATTCTACTGTATAAAAGTTATTTACACTTAAATACACAGTATTTTGAAAACCCGAGCTTGGTATTTTACATTGGTTCATTTTCATATTTTTTATATGACACATGTACAAGTTATAGCTCAAATGAAAGCTCTTGCCGGTGCTCATACAGTTCTAGCATTCTTTTTACTGAATTATATTCATATGCCAAACAGTTGTTGAATGAATTGTGGTGTTTCCATGGCGCAGAAATGTAAACAATACATTCATGATCAATAAGCAGCCCCAGATAGCACAGACAGCTGTCATCTCTTACCCTATGCTGTGCCCTTCAGGGCCATTCTCCTCTGTTTTTGAGGTGATGTGCATAAGTAATCCTTTTATATGTCTGATGTGGTCCAAACACAGTGAATTATGTTTGATCAAACAAAAGAATAGTGAAATATGAAAACAATGATCGCTCCCTGTGGCTTGTGCAGCACCTCTCATCAGTTGGAATGCAATAACTTTTGCATAGATTATGGTGGAGACATTTTTCTTTTTTTCTATCATTTCAGACATGTGCAGGAACCACCAACATTAATTACAACATGCTAGACCACACAGAACCTAAAAGGTACACTACAAGGTACACAAAGCGCCTCTTTTTTTAGGGGTTTTTTATAACACAGACAACATATACCGATATTTTAAACACTTTCAATAGTGTTTTATGAAAATTCAAAGGGTTTTCTTTAAAATGATACAAAATTTTTGCATTTACACCTCTGCATGTGGATTTGGGAAGCTTTTAAATTTGGGTAGGCAAAATCCAGGCGGAAATCCCCAAATAGCAGCAGAGTTTAAGTGTTTAACTTTTCTAGTCATCTCAACTTACATCAATCCAACTGACTAACAAGTTAAGTTAAACTTAGTATAACTTAAAAAAAAAAGTTAAAACCCAATTAACTTATTAAAATATGTTAATATTCTATAAGTCAAAATATAAGCTGTCTTGATGTTTTGTCAAAGGCAATAGCAAATTTCCATTCAAAACTATATATTGCATAAAAGCTGAAAATTGCATAAAAGCTGTGCGAATAAAGCAGCGTTTCCATCCAACGAGTCAGCAAGAACAAAATCATCACTCCCTGATTAACTGGCCCCAAATATCACAAGGAAAACAGAGGTAGGAGAATCTGCGTGAATCTTTTCCTTATTTAATAAATGACTTGCACCTCAGAAGACAATGCTGACAGGCAATAAACGCATGGTGAAGTTTCCAGAGGTCATTAATAAATATAATTACACTAATACTGAAATCGTGAAGGTCTATTAGAATGACCAGAACAACATTTCAGATGTTTTACAGTGTGCTCAGCCTGCTGGTTTGTCCAATCACACATGTGATCTCTTAAAAAAAAAAAAAAAAACACAGGACCTTTTTAATGCTCATACTGGAATTTGTTCGGTAAAAGTGTTTACATTATTGTTTATGTGCATCTTTTCTTATCAAATAAAAAGTTTATACTACTCAGATATGCGCATGTTTTACTTTTTCTAAATTTATGCACATCCTGCAGTTTCCGTCAACCATTTTTGCATGGGGATATCCACAACGCGCAAACAAATAGGTGGATGGAAACATGGTTATAGTTGCATGTAATTTCTGCGCCTTGTTTCTAAAATAAGCAAAGCTTTGGTAATGCCCGGGTGATCCCTGCTTTTAGTCTAGCAAAACTCCTCATCAGATGTGATTGGAAGGTACTTAAAAGGATCCAGTAGACCTGAATCAGGAACGCAGGAGTAAGAAGACCAGATCTGTGAACACTTACTGAAGATTAGACTGAATGCTAGGAAATTTGCCATCAGAACGTCTAAACACACAGCTGACTAAGGCTCAAAGGGGTCGTGACCCTGACCTAACATAAGGTCAGCGGGAACACACCTGTGTCCACAAAAGAACACAACATGCCGTAAAGGCCAGAACAAGTCCATTTTCCTGCTAAAAACAAAACAGGTTTGATCATCTACACTGTAAAATATGAGTGTTGATAAATAGCGTCCGTATTCTGTGTGTTTTCCGTTTATTTGTTATATTATTTTAACTATTTAACTATTTAACTATTTAATTATTTTTATTATTTTTTTCATTTATAATATATTCATTATTATTTCCGGTTGTGAATTGTATTATGGGATGTTGATCAATTATCTGCTGACTTTTAATGCTGGAAATTCAACTCTACAGTTAAACAAAGTGAATTTTAGTGACATTTTAGTTGTTTGAAATAATGTAATGTATAAAAAAAAAAAACTATATACAGAGAATCAACTGTGTAAAATCACAAAAAATGTACAGTACAAGTAGTTTCAACCCAGGCTCATTATGATTACATAACTCTATATACATATCTGGAGAGTGCAAAATGCATCCCAGGAGCTATGTACATTTTTTGCAGTTTTCGTTTTCGCAAGTCCACCAGAGGTCGCTGTGTACGCTTTTTTAGATCTCTAATTTCTTTCACGAGTGCCATTCGGACCTGCTGTTCTCACGTAATTCCACCAGAGGACGCTGTCGACTGACCAACCGACACCCTGTCTGATTTTTACTACATTTTCAGATCTAACCACGTTCTCACCCTGTTATTTACTTTTTGGCATTTGTTTTTGTTTTACCTGCTTTCTGGAACTGTTCTTTGCCGGACTTGAACCCTGTCATATCGGTCAACTCCTCCCTGCATCTCAAGTCAGCTGACGTAAGTGGCAAGATACTGGGCAAATTGGTAACAGTGGAAATGCCGTCAACACGGAGGTAAGCGCTTAGCTGGTAGTGCGAGAAAAGGATCAGAAGTCATCGCCGGTGTCATACTACCACATATCAAGGGCTTAATTTGTGCCGAAACACTCCGGATCCGGCACCTCTTTTTACCAATCCCCCTCCTCAACCGCCCTCATCACCTGTCCGCTGTTCACTTTCTTCTGCGACTCCCCAACCCTCCTCACATTCATTAAAATTTTTTACCGCACCCACCCCCCTTTTGTGCGAGACACCTCTCCAGCCTCGGGTAGCATGCTAGGTCCGTTACCCCGATCCGTTTTGAAACTCAAAATTCACAAATTAAGCACTGCCCTTAGCGTTCATTTTAAAGACGAAATCCAACCCTACATACCTCTGGCTACACAATTCGTGCTCTCCAGAAATGTATACGGGGCTACGTATTCGCAAGGAGCCTGTGTTGGGTAGTTTATGACAAGGTTTTTGTAGCGTTATATATAACACCAACTTGGACAATATATCAACTTAATACAGACTATTAAATATGTTCATAAAAGTTTAACTTTTCAAGGTTAAAAGTTGTTGGAAAAAAGATAAAGGTCCAATAATGCAGTTCAAAAGCAAAAATTAAAATAAAATACAAATATAAATCACAAAATATAGAAAACTGATCATTTACAGATTTGTTTTAACAGTAGACATCAGTCTGTACAATCCTGTAAATGCTGGGATACGTTCCTTGTTTCACCGTTGGACAAAAGTTTGCAGTTTAACACTGCTCTGGCTTGGCTAAAAGTGGGCTCAAATCCTGTAAATATTTGGATAAGTTAATTTCCGTGCTGAAGAAAGTTGGTCTAGCACTGGTTTAGCTGGTCCCAAATGCTACGCTATAGGACAAGTTAATTTCCTCGCTGCCTAAAGTTTGCTGATGTAAGCTGGTCTACACTGCTCTCAAGTGCTGTGAAAATATTAGGATAGGTTCACATGCTTGCTGAAAAAAACACTTGCTAAAAGACAGGTCTAAAATCATAAATGGTACAAGAAGATCATTTCTCTGCTTGCCAGTCTGAACTAGGCTATATTCATCTGACTGGCCGAAAATACTGCATATATAAGCATATACAATAAGAAACATTCCTTACTGTAGTAAAGCTTGCTATTCTATGTGGTCTCAAATCCTTGAAATACTAAGACAAATTAATATATCAGTTTAAAAGCACTTTAGTACCAATTCCAACTTAAAATACTGGCTTATTAACTGCTTATGTTTAATATTAGGCCGTTTATTAGTACTTATGAAGTATATATTCTGCATGATCTTATTCTACATGCTTAATCCTATCTAATACCTACCTAATACATAAATAACTATATTAATAAGCAGCAAATTTTTGTACTTTTTCTTTAGCTATAGGTCTTAGTTAATTGTTTCTTAAAGGGATAGTTCACCCAAAAATGAAAATTCAGTTATTGTTTACTCACCCTTTACTCGTTTTAAACCTTTCTGAGTTGCTTTCTTCTATTGAACACATCAACAACAGCAGATATTATAAAGAAAGCTGAAAACGGATATGCATTGACTCTCATAGTATTTGTTTTTCCCACCAAGTCAAAGGTTACCGGTTTTCAGCATTCTTTACATTATCTTCATTTGTATTCAACAGAAGAAAGAAACTCAAAGGTTGAGGGAGTGTAAATAATAAGTTTAAATTCTTTAGGTAAACTCTCCCTTGAACAGTGAGAATTGTACCTTAGGTGTAAAATATTGGTGTCAAAGGCCAATTTATACTTTTGCATCTAGTGTACACTATAGAATAACCTTCGCATAGTTGCATACCCTGGTAGGCACCACAAAAAATTGTATAAATTTAAAAAAAAATGAAATACACCTCCAGACAATGCAGAACGCAAGACCTGTGATTGGTCAGCTTGTAAAGCTGTGGGTGGAGCCAAGATCCCTGGAGACAAGAACTGCTGTTACAGTAGCGTCATACACATTTCTGGCATGAACTCAATAACACAGTGAGTGAACTGAATACTGAACTACACTGTTCCAATTTACTATGATCTTTTATGTGAGGCTGCTTTGACACAATCCCCATTGTAAAAGAGCTATACAAATAAAGGTGAGTTGAATTGAACACAGACTTAAAAACAAAGCAAATTTAGGTTTACAAGAGTAGATTACTGATCAATAAAAGTTGATCTGCTTCAGACTAAACTAAACATGCTTTTAGCAGCACTAAAGGATATTTCTGTATCAAAGTGTTGTAAAAGAAGCATGTTTCCTAATGAAACCCTGGTTGACTGTAAATGTCTGGAAAGACTCCCTTACTTTAGATTGTGTTAAGCTAGAGCATTTCGCTATTTCAAAACTGCCATCTTTTCAATTGTTCCAGCACATTAGCTCTGCTCATTGTTAAAAACTTTGTAAAAGAGTTGATTGATTTCTTTTGCCATACATTCAGATTAGCACAATGCATGCTTGACCATACCTGCAACACTCCCGTTTTTCCCAACAGTCTCCCGTATTTTAGACCCATCTCCTGCAATCCTCCCATTTTGTTGTTTCTCCCAGAAACTCTCGTAATTTCATCCCGCCCGCAGTCCTCAGTTTTGTGGTACAATCTGCAACACAGAATTTTGGTACAGTTTGTAAAATCCTCAGATCGCCAACTTTGGTGTAGTATCTGATCACAGCGGAAGCCTGAAACCCGGTCCATAGTAGTTACTAACACCACAGTACAGTCACAAACCCGTTTACAACTGTTATTCAGAAAAAAACACACCGTCATCTTCACCATTTCTGTATCAAAGTGTTGTACAAGCATGTTTGTTAAATAAACCCATATTGAATGCAAATGACCAAAAAGGCTTCCTTCATTTGATTGTGCTAAGCTAAAGCATTTAGCCATTTCAGGACTTCCAACTTTTCAATAGTTCCTGCCAGCGCAGGCGCATCCATAGAGGCGACCTAGGTGGGTGCCTAGGGTAGCAGAATAGTGAGGGCAGCGTCCGCGAACCCCCAGTCCTCACTTTCATCCGCGACACACACACCCTCCCCCAGTCCTCACTTTCATCCGCGACACACACCCCCTCCCCTGGTCCTCACTTTCATCCGCGAATCAGTCACTTTCGGGTTGAGGGTGGCATGATCGCCTTGGTTGACTGCAAATCTCCAGAAAGGTTCCCTTTATTTGATTGTGCCAAGCTAAAGCCTTTCGCTATTTCAAGACTGCCATCTTTTCATCAGTTCCTGCACATCAGCTCTGGTCATTGTTACAAACTTAGGCTGACCTTTGTAGAAGAGTTGATTGATCTCTTTTGGCGTACATTCAGATTAGCACAATGCATGCTTGACCATACTAGTGACAATCCCATTTTTCCCAAGAGCCTCCCGTATTTCAGACCCAACTGCCACCATCCTCCCATTTTGTTACATCTCCCAAAAAACTCCCGTAATTTCACCCGGCTCCCCCCGTCCTTAGCTTTTTGGTACAGTCTGTAAAACCCTCAGGTCACTAACTTTAGTATCTGATCACAGCAGCTGCCTAAAACCTGGTCCACAGTACAGTTACTAACCCAGTTCTCAACTGTGTTTCTTAGGGTGCTTTCACATCTGTAGTTGACTTCATTTGGACGGACCAAGCGCAATAAATGATACATTGTTGCATCTTCTGCCGTCTTTGGGTCGTTTTCACACCACACTGCTGGCTTTGGTCCGAACCAGTTGAAACGAACCAAAATGCAGTCATCTGACAAAATCCACATCTCTCATTGGCCAGATGTTGTTAAACATATTTCCGCAGTACTTTTTGCGGTTGGGTCTGTTTTAGTACGGATTATATTCTCACCACAAACGAACCGCTCCAGGGTTCGTTTGAAAGCGTACCGAGACCACCTCTTCAAGCCGGTCTCGGTATGCTTATTTGGTCCGCTTTTGGTGCGCACTCGAGTACGATTGCTGCATTCTCACCTGCCCAAACGAACTGTACTAAAAGGGAAACGTACTCTAGTGCGATTCAATCGAACTAAATAAGGCAGGTGTGAAAGCACCCTTAGACAAACACACACCGCCACCTCCAACACCCCAGTCTCCCAACAGTCTCTCGAATGTTGGCAGGTATGTGCACCGTGATCCCAATTTACAAGAGCAGATTATTGATCAATAAAGACTTGATCTGCTTCAGACAAAACTAAACACTCAGAACATTTCCGTATCAAAGTGTTGCAAAATGCACAAGAAGCGTGTTTCTTAAATAACCCCTGGTTGACTCTCTAGTAATGTCTAGAAAGGCTCCCTTTATTTGATTGCTCTTGGCTAAAGCATTCCGCTATTTCAGGACTGCCATCTTTTCATCAGTTCCTGCACATAAGCTCTGGTCATTGTTACAAACTTAGGCTGACCTTTGCAGAAGAGTTGATTGATCTCTTTTGGCGTACATTCAGATTAGCACAATGCATGCTTGACCATACTTGTGACAATCCCGTTTTTCCCAAGAGCCTCCCGTATTTCAGACCCAACTGCCACCTTCCTCCCATTTTGTTACATCTCCCAAAAAACTCCCGTAATTTCACCCTGCTCCCCCGTCCTCAGCTTTTTGGTACAGTCTGAAAAAACCCTCAGGTCACTAACTTTAGCATATGATCACAGCAGCTGCCTAAAACCCGGTCCACAGTACAGATACTAACCCAGTTCTCAACTGTGCTTCTTAGACAAACACACATCGCCACCTCCAACACCCCAGTCTCCCAAAATTTTGGAGCAAAGTGTTGGCAGGTATGTGCACCGTGATCCCAATTTACAAGAGCAGATTATTGATCAATAAAGACTTGATCTGCTTCAGACAAAACTAAACACTCAGAACATTTCCGTATCAAAGTGTAGCAAAATGCACAAGAAGCGTGTTTCTGAAATAACCCCTGGTTGACTCTCTAGTAATGTCTAGAAAGGCTCCCTTTATTTATAGCAGTCCGCTATTTCAGGTCTGCCATCTTCTCAACAGTTCCTGCACATCAGCTCTGGTCATTGTTACAAACTTAGGCTGACCTTTGTAAAAGAGTTGATTGATTTCTTTTGGCGTACCTTCAGATCAGCATGATGCATGCATGATGGACTAGTTCCTTTTCCTTGTAAGACATGCAAACGTAAAACACCATCGAGCTCGCATGTATCCAGTTACCCTCACCTTCATGCTGGAATATCTTTGTGTTTTTGCGCCAAAACACCAGGATAGTTCTGGAAGCGCCTTCTGAACTCTACCTCGACGATTGCCTATTTTCTCTCTCTTAAAACTACAGTGCGTACACATTCTCCATCTCGGTTCCGCTCTTGAACATGACTCAATGAGCCAGAGAGGATCCAGTGGGGGTCAACGTGGAAATGGAGGCCACCTTTGAGCCTTCACAGCTTGGCATCCAGACATCAGCTCGGGAGAGACAAGGGAAGACACAGCCAATTACATTGCCTGTCACAGTATCCCGCTGGGCTCCCGGTGGGTGGACACATCAAACAATGATAAAAACAACCTCCTGTGCTGACCGCAGCTGCTGGGCCTGTCAGGACTGAGAAGATATATACTGTATACAGCAGCCGTTTCATGACTGAACGGCACAACCAAGTCCAACATCTACAGTACATGGTGGATGTATTGGTGGGGAAACGGAGAAGAATGTTATCTGCTGGTCTGCTAAATATTCTTAATACTCCTAAACGTATGTAACACAATGTCTACAGCATATTATCTGTGCATCGGTTTTTCTTGACTGGAACAGAAGTTCTCAGATTTATATTTAAAATCTGCAAACTTTGCTTTGAGTTGTTCAATGCCATATAGAGTCACCAGTATCTCCCACCACCCTCCCATTTTGTTATATCTCCCAAAAAATCTCTCGTAATTTTACCCCGCCCTCGTTAATTTTACCCCGCCCTCGGTCCTCAGCTTTTTGGTATAGTCAGTAACAACCTTGAGTCACCAACTTTGGTGTAGTATCTGATCACAGCTGCTGCCCAAAATCGGTTCCATAGTACAATTACTAACACCACAGTCCAGTTACTAATGTGTTTGGGTGTGTGTGTGTGTGTGTGTATGACCTAATTTGATATTCAGTCTAATCAAATCTGTTGTCATATTCCAGCTGTGGTGATAAATCAGAGAGATTGTTCTGCAGAGATTCTGAGAAACTCAATGCATTGCGATTCTCTCTTGAATCGGTTCTAAAATATTTTTACCAACAGATGGCGCTGTTGAACAGGCTTAATCTGCTTACCTACTCCTTAAGGCGTGTTCACACGAGACGCGGTACGTGCAGATAAATCGCGCTATTCGCACGCAAGTAGCCGCGTGAACATTAAGCTTACTCGCTTCATTCACGAGTCAAATTCACTGCACAGTCAGGGCCGGAGCAAGCTGAACTGGGGCTCTAGGCAAAGGACGATCACGCCTTTACGAGTTTACTCATGGACTCTCTATGGACGCATAGTGACACTAGCTTTGCTGCTACATGCCTAACATTGTTTTTTTTTTTAGAGAGAATAACTGTTTATGTGCTTTATGGATACTGAAAGACAGTGTCAAATCGTTTGGAGCCATGTCTGAGTCAACTAGATCCATTCAGAGGTGCATCTACTGTCAAAAACTAGCTTAGAGTGCCATCTCCTGTGAAAAACTAGCCTAGAGCACAATCCGCTTTTAAACAGTAGCTTAGAGCGCCGTATAGCCTAGAGCGCTGTCTGCTGTTAAAAACTAGCCTAGAGCACCATCTGCTTTTAAACATTACCCTAGAGTGCCATCTGCTGTTAAAAAACTAGCCTAGATAACCATCTGATGTCAAAAACTAGCCTAGAACACCATCTGATGTCAAAAACTAGCCTAGAGGGTCAACTGCTTTTAAACAATAGCCTAGAGCACCATCTGCTAACTAACCTAGAGCATCATCTGCTGATCTGCTGTTAAAAACTAGCCTAGAGCGTCACCTGAAATTAAGAACTAACCTAGAGTGCCATCTAGTGTCAAAAACTAGCCTAGAGCATCATCTGCTGTTAAAAACAAGAATAGAGCGCCATCTGCTGTTAAAGACTAGCCTAGAGTGTCAATTTGTTGTTGAAAAACTAGCCTAGAGCGCCATCTACTGTCAAAAACTAGCTTAGAGTGCCATCTACTGTTAAACAGTAGCCTAGAGCGCTGTCTAGCCAAGAGCGTTGTCTGCTGTTAAAAACTAGCCTAGAGTGTTGATTTGTTGAAAAAACTAGCCTAGAGCATCATCTGATGTCCAAAAGTAGTCTAGAGGGTCATCTGCTTTTAAACAATAGCCTAGAGCACCATCTGCTAACTAACTTAGAGCATCATCTGCTGATCTGCTGTTAAACACTAGCCTAGAGCGTCACCTGTAATTAAGAACTAACCGAGAGCGCCATCTGCTGCTAAAAACTAGCCTAGAGTGCCATTTAGTGTCAAAAACTAACCTAGAGCATCATCTGCTGTTAAAACTAGCCAAGAGCATCATCTGCTTTTAAACCTAGCCTAGAGCATCATCTAATGTCAAAAATTAACCTAAAGCGCCATTTACTTTTAAACACAGCCTAGAGCATCATCTGCTGATCTGCTGTTAAACACTAGCCTAGAGCGTCACCTGTAATTAAGAACTAACCAAGAGCGCCATCTGCTGCTAAAAACTAGCCTAGAGTGCCATTTAGTGTCAAAAACTAACCTAGAGCATCATCTGCTGTAAAACTAGCTAAGAGCATCATCTGCTGTTAAAGACTAGCCTAGAGCATCATCTGATGTCAAAAATTAACCTAGAGCACCATCTACTTTTAAACACAGCCTAGTGCACATCTGATGTCACAAACTAGCCTAGAAGATTAATCTGCTGGTAAGCACTAGCCTAGAGAGACCCCTGCTCTTACAACTAGAAAATGTGACAAAAGTGCATCTAATTCTTTCCGATATTCTTCCTGAACCTCTAATAAGATTGTTCTGCTCAAAGGATTTAGAAAAATTCACCCAAAACTCATCTGAACTGAGATAATTGGAGTAAATATAATACACAGATAAACCCCCTTGAGATCTCTTGACTCAAATGAAATCCTAATCAAAATGTGGATGGTTAAGAGGATGAGTTTCTGCTGGTTTCAGGGTTCATGTTTCCAGACGTCAGGCTTTATTAGAGGATGCTAACACTGTGGTCTAACGGTGCCCATGTGCTTAGCAGCAGGTTGGGTGTTGTAATCAGATGACTCTATTTTTTCCATATAAACAAAGTTTGACTGTTCCAGTAAACTCTGCCCGGTGTCCTCTTATAGCTTTCCGTCATTCTCTGGGCTCTAACATCTTGTGCAGCGATTCAGTTCATCTCCATCTGACCAGCTCAGCAACCCTCCATCACCATAGTGGCCACTGTAAAAGTCAATGCATGTCGTGGTGTGTGTGGTTGTGGTCAATGTTCACATTTGTGTCATTAAACAGAGGGGAAACACTTTTTTTCCGAATGAATTATCTTGTTAGCAACTGGCAACTCAAGATTTTTCATACTAGATGATTGATGATCTATCTATCTATCTATCTATCTATCTATCTATCTATCTATCTATCTAATCCTACCCATCATCCCATACCATTTTGTTTGGGTATGGTTTGATGGGAGGGAAACAGTGAAATTTCTAATCAACCAATCACATGGCAGCAACTCAATACATTAAGGCATTTAGACATTGGTCAAAACAATCTGCTGCAGTTCAAAGCGAGCATCTGAATGGGGAAAAAAGGGGATTTAAGGGGACGGGCTGCTCTGAGTATTTCAGAAACTGCTGATCTACTGGGATTTTCACTCACAACCATCCCTAGGGTTTACAGAGAATGCCCCAACAAAGAGGAAATATCCAGTGAGCGGCAGTTCTGTGGGCGCAAATGCCTTGTTGATGCCAGAGGAGAATGGCCAGACTGGTTCCAGCTGATAGAAAGGCAACAGTAACTCAAATAAGCACTCGTTACAACCGAGCTCTGCAGAAGAGCATCTCTGAACACACAACACGGCCAACCTTGAGGCGGATGGGCTACAGCAGCAGAAGAGCACACCGGGTGCCGCTCCTGTCAGCTAAGAACAGGAAACTGAGGCTACAATTCACACAGACTCACCAAAACTGGACAATAAAAGATTGGAGAAACGTTGCCTGCTCTGATGAGTCTCCATTTCTGCTGACACATTCGGATGGTCGGGTCAGAATTTGTCCTCAACAACATGAAAGCATGGATTCATCCTGTCTTGTATCAATGGTTCAGGCTGGTGGTGGTGGTGTAATGGTGTAGGGGAGGTTTTCTTGGCACACTTTGGGCCCATTAGTACTAACTGAGCATCGTGTCAACACCACAGCCTACCTGAGTATTGTTACTGACCCTGTCCATCCCTTTATGGCCACAGAGTACCCATCTTCTGCTTCCACCAGGATAATGTGCAGTGTCAAAGTGCAAAATATATATATAGATTTATATTTGTTTCTAAAAATATATGAATAAAATAATAATAGTGCTGTCAAATGATTAATCACATTTATTCACATACAAAATAAAAGTTTGTATTTACATAATGTGTGTGTTCTCAGTTCTCAGTGTAGATATAATATGAATAAAAGTAAAATAAAAAATATATATATATTTGCTTATATTTATATTTGTATATAATTTGTATTAGATAAAAATATTTAATACATATAAACACACAAAATAAATATAAAACTTGTATATATTATGCAAACAAAAACTTTTATTTTAGATGTGATTAACCACAACTATTCATTCTACAGCACTAAATATTAATAATAATATTAATATTAATAAAAATGGCCGTCACAGTAAGAAGGTCACTTGTTCGAGCCTCGGCTGGGTCAGTAGGCATTTCTGTGTGGAGTTTGCATCTTCCCGTGTTGTGGGTTTCCTTCGGGTGCTCTGGTTTCCCCCACAGTCCAAAGACATGCAGTACAGTTAAATTGGGTAGGCTAAATCGTCTGATGTATACGAGTGTGAGTGAATGAGTGTGTGTGGATGTTTCCCAGTGATAGGTTGCGGCTGGAAGGGCATCCGCTGCATAAAACATATGCTGGATAAGTTGGCGGTTCATTCCACAGTGGCGACCCCAGATTAATAAAGGGACTAAGCCGAAAAGAAAATGAATGAATAAATAATAACAATAAAAGTAATAATAATAATAATAATAATAAAAATTATAATAATAAAACTAGTCTCACAAGCTGTTCTTTTAAAAAAAAAAAAAAAAAAAGTTGGCAAACATAAAAATCACAACATATACTCCATAACTCTTGCCTGCTGCCTGAAATTACGCGACTAATGAGTTGAAACCCTTGAGCATGATGTGTTTTCACAGTAAATTGTAGTCCGAATCTCAGCATGCGTCATCGTACCCATTCTAAGCCGTCTACATTCACCCTGCAGGGCACCAATCGCTTAATGGCAGATTAGAAAGTCGACTCATTTAGGATCCAGCCTGGCCAGATCCTAAAATACACAATCACAGGAGTCATCAAGAGCTCTTTACTCCTCCCGAAAAAGCAAACAGAATGAGGAACCAGGCCAAGTCGCTACAGTAAGTCGACCACTGTAAAATCCCACAGGCGACCAGCCACTTGACCATGAAAAAAACACAAAGTGTTTACAGTGTTACAATGACATCACAAGAGAACGGCTCTGTGCAAATATACAGGTGGATATTACCGCTCTGGAAAAGAGCACGGGGCTCCGCTGTCCTGTACAAGTTTACATAGACTATTTATTTTGTCTGCGGGTGAAAATATAAACCAATACTTAAGGGCGTCTCATTAATATAGGAGGATTACACCTTTACATTGTCATTTAGCAGACGCTGTTGCCCAGAGCTACAGTACTTAGAATTGAGGAGGCATTCAGTGATTCAACAAGAAGAGGCAATACACATGACAAGTGCTAATTATACAAAGGAACCGTTAGTGCTCAGAGAATTAAGTGCTAGAGTTGTTGTTTTGTTTTTAGACAGAGAAGAGCGTTTCTACAGGTGCTAAATAATAACCAACTCATGTGGAACTCTGAATCTGCATCTCATTTCGCAGTCTGCTATTGTCCACCAGATGGTCGCATTTCTGGATGGATGGATGGATGGATGGATGGATGGATGGATGGATGGATGGATGGATGGATGGATGGAGCAATTTTCCACCAAGATAACCCGGAATGGTGAAATTGGCTAAACTGGCATTGGCCGGGTTAAAAGAACCGACACGTTACGTACAAAGCAGAAAATCTGCATTGTTTTTCAGATAAATAAGAATGTTCACTTAGCATATTTCTTAAATAACTGCAAATATATTATAGTATTTTTATGCTTTAAAAGAGTCAGAACTTACAGCACCTTTAAGAGATGATTTAAAAATACACAGGGATTCTGCATTGCGAATATCACAGGGTGGATTGTCAAGCCCACTCACCTGTGTGAGACTCAGAATTGCATAATGTTTTTGACGTCACACTTTTGTTATGAGGTTGTAAACTACTATATATACACAGTAGTGTTGTCAAAAGTATCAAGCTCGGTACCAAACGGTACTGAAAAAAAACTTGTCCATTATTTTGTGCTGTTTTGACTTGAGTATTATGATTAACCAATTTTTACAATCTCTAAATCACGAGAAAATGGTCAGATTTGGATTTTGTGAGGCTGTTTTTTTATGTTTGTTTTTTTTTTCTTTTGGCTTCATAAAGTTCACATCAATTCAATTTGAGTGTATTTGTATAGCGCTTTTCACAATAATTATTGTTTTAAAGGTGCATACTTTTGCAAAAAAATCTGAAACGTATTAATATCTTTAACTAGTAACTAATAGTGTATTTAATAGAAGCACGTTTAATCTGCAGTTGTAGTAAATACAGGATAGGTCATCATGTACATATGTCATTGATAATGAAGTCATTGTGTACAAAGTCTGAAAAGAACTTTTGTTTTTAGTTATATGCAACTCAGCCAAATCCACAACTAAATGCTACGAGTATAAAAAGGCCTTTTTTGTCATTTATTATAACACATGGGAATGGGCACTTGAAAAGTTCAGTATTTTTAACAGACTGTGTCCCATAATTTGATTTAAATACCAGGTGCATCTGAAATAATAAAATCAGACACTTTTGGACTATTTTACCTGCAATATTTTGGATTGAAAGTAACTTTGGAGCACTCAAACTGCTTTCATGACCTTTAGAAAATTGCAGACTTAAATGCGGATTTTAGCAGCGTTAAAGATGAAAAGGAGCTGATGGCAGTCTGAATGCATTTAGCAGATGCATAGATCAGGATTAGGCCTTCCTGGTGTCTGTCAGAATTAAGCCTCTGTGGGATTTACACTGATATGGACTATTGCCAGGTTAAATTTACAGCATAAAGAGCATTAAGATCACTACACCTTTTTGTATGGCACTTAGAAATGAAATTATACAGTTAGCATAATTACCGATAGATAATTTTCCTGATTATGTTAAAATAAAATAAATAAAACTAATTAAATTGAACAAAATAAAAAGGCATAAAAATAAATAAATAAATAAACTGAATAAAAAACAACTTAACTGAACTCAACTTAAATTAAATAAAGCAAATTAAACAAAAAACAGAAATTAAATTAATACAAATATTTAAATAAATAAAATAAAACTAACCAAAAAATAAAATAATAATAAATAAATTAAC
Organism: Danio rerio; assembly: GCF_052040795.2. NCBI lineage: Eukaryota > Metazoa > Chordata > Actinopteri > Cypriniformes > Danionidae > Danio > Danio rerio. The sequence goes on from NC_141032.1 coordinate 2,542,918, forward strand.
TTAAATAAACAAACTAAAAAACTTAAATGAAAAAATATAAACGATACAATTAAATAAAATAAATAAATAAATAATAAAAATGTTAAAAATAAATAAATAGACAAATATTATATTAAAATTAGTAAAATAAAAAATAAAAACTATTTTTTTTTCTGTTTGTTCACAGTACTTTCAAAAGCAATGATAAACCAGAGATCCCCAAAATATCCCGTTTAAAACTTTAAACCCTAATATGTAAAAAAAAAAAAAAAAAAAAAAAACATGACAATTAAACCCGATTTCATCCACTGTTCACATTTCTTGAGCCAGAAATGTATGCAAATTTGTGCACATTTAATTTAATGTCTTGTCATTTTAAAATTTGCCAACAAAACTTGTAGCGTAAAAAAAAGATTATTTTGCCATGAAACCTAATAAAAGTACTATCATAAACAAATAAATATGTTAGAAAGTTTGAAACCGTAACAACATAGCATGTCACATTGATGCAGTGTGTGTGTGTGTGTGTGCATGTGTGTTGTAACAAGTGTGTGTCGAACAGGAAATGTCTTCTAAACACTGACAGCTGGACGAAAGCCAGACTCTGGTGGTTTTAAGCTGAATTGGTGTGTGCAACATGAACTGGGCACATATACTGAAAGGCTGGACACATAATAGTGATGAACAAAATGAAACATGACGATCCTAAAAAGTGGGGGTGAGACAGGGTTACTATAGTCAACTCAAACTAATAGCATTGCCATCAGTGATGCTTTACAAGGGTGTTTTTAATACATTCTGTAAAATCACCGAAACTTAAACTGGAATAAAAATGCATACATCTGACTTGAGTAATAACTAAAATGAAAACACACTGAAATGTTTACTATTTCAAACCAAAACTGAAATAAACAAAAATGAAAACTAATTCAAAATAATAATAAATACTAATATATTAAGGTATTAGTCCTCCCTAACATCTGTAAACAACTATTATGGCAACTATTTTATTATCAAAATTTACCTACAACTTTGATTGATTGATTGATTAATTTATTTATTTATGAGGCGATGGTGCAGTAGGCAGTGCTTTCGCCTCACAGCAAGAAGGTCTCTGGTTCGAGCCTTGGCTGGGTGAGCTGGCATTTCTGTGTGGAGTTTGCATATTCACCCCGCATTCACGAGGGGTTTCCTCTGGGTTCCCCCACAAGTTCAAAGACATGCGCTACAGGTGCATTGGGTAATCCTAAATTGTCTGTAGTGTATGAGTTTGAATGTGAGTGTATGGGTGTTTCCCAGTGATGGGTTGCATCTGGTAGGGCATCTGGTAGGGCATCTGTTGCGTAAAACATATGCCGGATAAGTTCAATCGGTTCATTCCACTGTGCCCCCCCCCCCCCCAAATTAATAAAGGGACTAAGCCGAAAATGAATGAATGAATGATTTATTTATTGATTGATTGATTTTTATTTATGTATTTTGTTTTCCAGAATAAAATGAATAATCAAATGAACAGAATACACGGCGCCACAATTGAACAAAACAACAAGCAAAAAACAAAAACAAACAAACAAACAACAAAATAAAAACAAACAACAACAAACAAGAAACAAAAGAAAACAAATAAAACAACAAACAAAACAAAAACAAACAAAACAAACACAACAAAAACAAAACAATAACAAAACAACAAACAAAACAAAAAGCAACAAAACAGAACAAAAAACAACAACAAACAAAACAACAAACAAAAAGCAAAGCAAAGCAAAAAAACAAAACAAAACAACAACAAAACAAAAATCAAAAAACAAACAACAAACAATACAAAATAACAATACAAAACAAACAACACAACAAAAACAAAACAATAACAAAACAACAAACATAACAACAAAAAACAAACTACAACAAACAAAAAAAACTAAAGAAAACCACAAACAAAAGAACAAACAAAACAAAAAACTAACAAAACAAACACAACAAAAACAAAACAATAACAAAACAATAAAAGCCAAACAAAAAGCAAAACAAAACAGAACAAAAACAAAAACAAAACAAACAAAACAAAACAAAAAAGCAAAACAAAACAAACAAAAGCTAAGCAAAGCAAAGCAAAACAAAACAAAAACAAAAAAACAAAACAAAACAAAAAACAAAAAAATAAATAAAACAGAAAATGTAAAAATATAAATAAAAATTAATTTATAAAATAAATAAAGTTTCAAGTTTTTTTTTGGAAACCAGAAAGTGTTTTTTTGCTGGGTTTTTTCTACTTCTTTGTAACCTTTATTTTTGAAGGAACAAAGCAAAACAACCCAACTGCCTAAAACAAAACCCTGTTTCCATGCTTTAATAGATGCTGAAGTGAAACAGATGCCGTGAGTGTGCACGTGTATACACAGCAGGTTTAGCAATTAAAATGCATTTCTTCTCAAAATGCCCGAAAAAGTCTTCAAAGTTGTCATACTTAATTATATCACACTTTCCATATATTACTTTTCTTTAAATCATGATGTAATGTTTATAAAATCTTAATAGTATCATGTTCTATAGACTTATTTTGTAAATTAAGGCTGACTGATGATATAGTTGGCATTTTACAACCATCCAATCAATCAAGTCACTGAAATTTGCAAGACTGCATATAAGAGGTTGGTACATTATAAAAACATCCTGCAAGTTTCAGAAACTAAAAACGTGGAGTTTGTCTAAAAAGCAGCTTAAATTTAAAGCCAATCAATCAAAATTAAGTCTATTTTATTGCAATATGTTCCAAAACTCCGCCTCCGCAGAAGAGCCACACCTACTTTTACATCACTACTTCAAAAAATAACAACAAAGCAATGTAAAAAGTCTGCAGAGTTGTCCATCAATGACAATATGTTTCTCATCTGAAAGAGTTTACGCTACGCTAGTTACATAAAAATGAATGAATGAATGAATTGATTAAAATAAGCAAATAAAGTATATACAAATTAACAAATGTAATTAAATAAAATATATTAAAAATAAAACAATTTTAAATAATTTTTTAAAATATAAATAATAATAAAATATAAAATAAATAATATAATTAATAAAATATATATAAATAAATAATTATATAAATAAATAAAATATAAAAAATAAATAAAATATATTAAAATAAAACAATTTTAAATAAATAAATAAAATAAATAACATTAAATATAAAAATAATAAACAAGTAAAATATATAAAACATTAAATACAATAAAATGAATGATAATAAATTATATATATATATATATATATATATATATATATATATATATATATATACACACACACACGCATACATACATGCATACAAACACAATAAATATGAATAAATAAATATGAATAAATACATTAAAATAAATAAATAGAAATAAAATAAATAAATAAATAAATTCCATTAAAAAACAAATAAACAAAGAAATATAAATAAATGTAATTTTACTGATTTTAGTTCAGATTTCAGTTGGTCAATCTTACAGTAAATTTCTGTTGCATCAAAATATCAACACGCCAAAAAAATGCGCCTGAACATATTTCGTTTTCAGACCAGCACACCATGAATGAACAGATGATTAGAAATGTATTTAAGAGTATAGCTCGAGACGTAAAAATAATTGTCAAACCGAAAACAAAATTACATTGCATGTAGTGCTGCATTGCATGATAAGGTGTATGCAACAGCCACAATACTTACATTACTATAACGTTAAATGGTTTTGATGTAAAAATGTATAAGATTATACATCAACCTCAAGAATAGTATACAATATTAATACAAAGTCAGCTTACAAAACTCTTTTAAATGACTTAAGTATAATGACAGCACTGTGACTGGCTAAAAGTTGATACTATAACATACATACTATACATTCATACTATATAACTACAGGTAAACTGTGTTTATATATCATAACTTTATTTGTTTAAAGCTATTAGTTACTTGTTAATTAGTTCAAGTTATTAGTAACTAATAAAGTTATGGTCATTAATAACCTAAACGTTTCCGAATTTGATTGCAAAGCAGTCACATGCATCTTTTGTAAAGCTGCTTTAAAGCAATAATTATTGTGAAAAGCGCTATACAAACAAATAAACTTGAATTGTGGGTAATTATAAGATGTCAAACTTGCAGCAAATCTGCCTCTGAAAAGCATTAACGCAAGGTGACAGTGGTGCAAACGGTGGCTCTATCTGAAGGGGTGAAAAATGTCCGCTCTTTAGCACAATGACACTGTATTTTGGCAGCGTGTCAAAACATCTCTCCAGCTGTTGCCACTGAGGTTTGTGGAGCCTAATAAGTGCTGAAATAATTCCCAACATTGTCAGTTTGCAGCAGCGGCTCGTCAAATTAGCATGTTCTCTCGCCAGTCGTGGCCCAAAGGTAACAGAATCTGGCTCGTGGGACTGTCCTGACAGGCCTTCACTGATCGTATGGCCTTCTGTGGAGGCAGAAAACTCCATCATGAAAGGCACAGTTAATGACTTTTGTCTGTTGTTGAACTCTGCGCGCATTTAAATGCAACACACTCAGTGCTAAACGCCGCCTAAACAGACATGTGGCCACAAACAGTCTGCTCTATATAGGCGAGGGTGTAAAGTAAGAATACTGATTCAAGTACCTTTATTTTTTTATTTACAAACACATCTCAGATCAGATGATTACAGGTTGTTGTTGTTGTTGTTGTTTTATTGAAGATCAGTGATTTCACAGTTTGTTTGTTTTTGATTAATGACATATATTGCAGGATCTAAAACAAAGTATTTTCCAGATAATAATAATAATAATAATAATAATAATAATAATAATAATACCATTAACACCACAAAATAAATAAGTACATAAGTGAAATATAGTATAGGTAAGTAAAGTATATAAGTAAATAGGTAAATAAATGAATAAGTATATAAATAAATAGGTAAATAAATAACAATAAGCACATAGGTAAATAAATAAGCATATAAGTAAATAGGTAAATAAATTAATAAGAGTATATGTAAATAGACAAATAAATAATTATACAAGTAAATAGGTAAAAAGTAAAAATATTTCTGATGTTGGGTATTTAAATATATGCAAAACAACCAATATTTATCATTTTATTATCATAATTATTGTCTATATTTGTTTTTAATTGTAACTTGATTAGTGACAATTATCAAAAAAAGTATTATTATTCTTATTCTTATAGTTCTTCTTCTTCTTCTTCTTCTTATTATTATTATTATTATTATTATTATAGGGACAGTCCTGATTATTATATTTTTCCAAAATAAAAAATAATAATAATAATAATATAGAAATATTAATAATAATAACAACACCAATAACAACAACAACAACAACAACAACAACAACAATAATAAAAACATCAAGACCCCAAAAATAAAAAAATAAATAAAAATAAATAAATAAATAAAATGTTGCTGATGTTGGGCATTTAAATTTATACAAAACAACAACAAATATTTATCATTTTTCATCATTAACGTCTATATTTGTTTAGCAACTTAGTTGCGAGTTGATTTGCAATAATTAAGTATATTAAAAAGTATTATTATTATTATTTATATTATTATTTATATTATTATTATTATTATTATTATTACTATCATTCTAATTATTATTATTATTATTATTATTATTATTATTATTATTATTATTAATAATAATGGGACTGTCCTGACAGGCCTTCATTGTTCATATGGCCTTCTGTATTTTTGTCATAAATTATAAATAAAAAATAAATAAATAAATAAATAAATAAATAAATAAATAAATAATAATACCACCATCACCACTTAAAAATAATTAAGTAAATTAGTAAATGAAAAAAGTTAATAAAAGTAAATAGAAAATAATGACAACAATAATAATAATATTATGTATTTTAATTGTCATCATTAACAATGATAATTATTTTGAAAATTCAAATCAAACGAAAAAAAGTTTCAGAAACCAATAATTAAAGTAATAGTTTCTAAGTAGATTCCTAATCTAGTAAAATAAAAAATAAACAACAAATATACATAGAAATACATAAAATATAAATACAAATTAATACATAAATAAACAAAAACAATTAACTCAGAATGAAAAATGATAGTGTGTAATGAATTCAGTCTTCCACATTCATAAGTGCCATGTCACCTAAAAGTCCATGAATGAAAAACACGGGACATGATTGACCCCTGGCAGGATTGGCATCAGCACACGCAGCGTTCTGCAGGCTGGCAGTGAATATGAGGAGTCAGGTTTTCATTACTTCAGGAGGATAAGCTGCTCTTTGTGGACTCTCAGACACTCAGGAGGTGAAAGTGTGTGCAGGAGAGCACCATTCTGGCTCCACATGCTGAGAGGAGCACCAATGCCCTGCTGCTACACTCCCTAACCACAGCTCCTGTGCACGTGTGTTTACGTGTGTGTGCAATTTCCTGACTGGGTCAGTTGGCATTTCTGTGTGGAGTTTGCATGTTCTCCCTGTTTTCGTGCGAGTTTCATCCGGGTTCTCCGGTTTCCCACCACAGTCTAAACACATGCCCCTTAATTGGCTGTAGTGTATGAGTGTGTGTGTGTGAGAATGAGTATGTATGGGTGTTTCCCAGTACTGGGAATGAGTAAACTGCAACTGAAATGGCATTCGCTGTGTAAAACCTATGCCCGAATAGTTGGCGATTCATTCCGCTGTGGCGACCCCTGATGAATAAAGGGATTAAGCCGAAGGAAAATGAACGAATGAAAAAAGAAGCAGTGTGTGTGTGTGTGTGTTTGTGTGCATGCGAGTGCATGTGAACTTATGTTTAAGTTTGTGGTGTGAAGTCACTGCTCTTTGCAGAAAGAAGCTGTGTGTGTTATGTTGTATGTGTGTGTGTGTGTGTGTGTGTTTGTGTGCATGCGAGTGCATGTGAACTAATGTTTAAGTTTGTGGTGTGAAGTCACTGCTCTTTGCAGAAAGAAGCTGTGTGCGTTATGTTGTATGTGCATGTGTGTGTGTGTGTTTCAGGAAGGGATGTTCCTGTTGGCATCAGAAAGAGGAATACCTGGAGGTCTACCAAGGCTTTTACAGCCATCAAAATACAAAAATGAAGCCCGCACAATATATATATATAAAGCATGCATTCATGATGTTTGCCTGCTCTGAAATGTGTTTATAGCGATTTAAATATACAAGAAATATGGTCATTTATGAAAACCTGCTATTTCTCACACCTGCTTTGGAATGGTGAAGAGAAATCGCCTATATTGCACAAAGCATCATTTATAATGTGTGTCAGGCTGCTCACTTATTTAACTAATATAATTACCTACAAGACGATGCCATGATGAGACCTCAGTGACCCTGAGATTCAAATGTGGGCAGAATAGTGCTCATATCACTATGTGATGCTGATAGAGGAATATATCATATATATATATATATATATATCATATATATATATATATATATATATATATATATATATATATATATATATATATATATATATATATATATATATATATATATATATTCCTCTATTAGCATCACATAGTGATATGAGCACTATTCTAAGGAAAAACAGCTCAAAATCCCTTTGGCCACGGTGTAGGAATTGTATGTCATTCCCTAGACGAATCGATGCTGTGTTGGCTGCAAAAAAAGGCTCTACAGATGCCCAAACTAGAGCCTGTAGGCCAAAGTTGGGTCATGGTAACTTTTGATTTGGCCCACCATCCCATCTGAAAAGAGAATTAAGTTTAGACACTGTAATTTCTAATTTAGGGCGATGCAGTGGCGCAGTGCTGTCGCCTCACAGTAAGAAGGTCACTGGTTCGAGCCTCGGCTGGGTCAGTTGGCGTTTCTGTGTTGAGTTTGCATGTTCTCCCTGCGTTCGCGTGGGTTTCCTCCGGGTGCTCCGGTTTCCCCCAGTCCAAAGACATGCGGTACAGGTGAATTGGGTAGACTAAAATTGTCCGTAGTGTATGAGTGTGAATGAGTGTGTATGGATGTTTCACAGAGATGGGTTGCAGCTGGTAGTGCATCCTCTGTGTAAAAACATATACTGGATAAGTTGATGGTTCATTCCGCTGTGGCGACCCCGGATTAATAAAGGGACTAAGCCAAAAAGGAAATTAATGAATGAATGAATTACTCATTTAATGTAACCTTTTTGTTTTTTTGTTTGCTTTTGTTTATTTGCTTGTTTGTTTGTTTGCTTGCTTGTTTTGTTTGTTTTTGTTCGCTTGCTTGTTTGCTTGATTTGTTTGTTTGCTTATTTTGTTTGCTTGCTTGTTTGCTTAATTTGTTTGTTTGCTTATTTTGTTTGTTTGCTTGCTTGATTTGTTCGTTTGCTTATTTTGCTTGCTTTTTTGCTTGTTTTGTTTGTTTTTGTTTGCTTGCTCGTTTGTTTGCTTGCTTGATTTGTTTGTTTGCTTGATTTGCTTGCTTGTTTGTTTGTTTGTTTTTGTTTGTTTGCTTGCTTGTTTAGGTTTGTTTGCTTGCTTGCTTGTTTGTTTGTTTGTATGTTTGTTTGTTTTATTGCTAAGCTACAAAAACAAACTAACTGAAATAGGAAATGTTTTAATGAAATGCTGTGAAAAAAAAAAAAAATGTGTGTACTGTCACCCGACGGATAAAGGTCAATGCAGATACATCAGTGAGCATATGAAGGTAGATTTAGCTTGACTCGTGTATTCACCAGGCTGTTTACATTTAGGCTTGAAACCTCCAACACGAAATTGCCCAGTGTTTTAGTTTCATTGTCCAATCCCTGTATATAGCATGATATTACCCCCCCAGAGCAGCAAATTGATCTAAACGCATATTGTGAGTGTTGTGTTCTGCTGAACGTGAGTGAGAGTGCTGTGTGAATGAAGACTCAGTGCTGTTTCCCAGCAAGCGTCTGACGGTGAATCCGACGTGGTCGCTCCACACTGACTTCTGCCTTGGCTCTCCTCCACCCTGTCATCTCCACACTCTAGCTTTACTGTGCTTTGTGTGTGTAAACGTGTGTAAAGTGTCTACAGCACCCGCTCTCTGCGCTGCAGCACACGCTGAAACACATGTGCTAGAAATTACATCCGCAGCTCTGAAAACCAATGAGCTATGAAACCTTGTCATGTCTGCCTTTACATCCCATAATTCAGCCCTCTTCTGTCTCCGCTTCGCAAAACCTGCAGGCATCCGTCAATCCTGCAGCGGCACGTTTAGTATTGTGGTGTGTGTGTGTGTGTGTGAGGGTTAACTTTCATTTTATGGTGCGCTTGCTTAATATGCGTTTACAATAAATTATGAATAACTGACCCAACAACTAACCCATCATAACCCAAACTATATAGTTGCACTATAATTGAAACACGTACCGCAAGGTAAAGTGATGAAAAATGATAAAACTTTTTAGATTTTTCCGTTTGGGGGATAAAATTTTTTGCTTTTTTACTTGATATTTGACTTTTTCTAATAAAACAAAAGAGAAACAATATTTTTTCATTCATTCATCCATTCATCCATTCACTCATCCACCCATATTCACTCATTTATCCACTAATTTATTAATTCATTCACTCACATTTATTCACTCATGCATTTGTCCACCCATTTATTCACTCATTCATTCACTCATCCACCCATATTCACTCATTTATCCACTAATTTATTAATTCATTCACTCACATTTATTTACACATGTATTTACTCACATTTACTCATTCACTCACTCATTCATCCACCCACTTATTCACTTATTTGTTCACTCATTTATTTATTCATTCACTCATTAATCCACTTCTTTATTCATTCATTCATTCACTCATTCATACACATCCACCCATATTCACTCATTTATCCACTAATTTATTAATTCATTCACTCACATTTATTCACTCACTTATGCATTTGTCTACCCATTTATTCACTCATTCATTCACTCATCCACCCATATCCATTCATTTATCCACTAATTTATTAATTCATTCACTCACATTTATTTACACATGTATTTACTCACATTTACTTATTAACTCACTCATTCATCCACCCACTTATTTACTTATTTGTCCACTCATTTATTAATTCATTCACTCATTAATCCACTTATTCATTCATTCATTCATTCATCCACCCATATTCACTCATTTATCCACTAATTTATTAATTCATTCACTCACATTTATTCACTCACTCATGCATTTGTCCACCCATTTAACTCATTCATCCACTCATTTATCCACTTACTGATTTATTAATTAATTTACTCATTCACTCACTTATTCATCCACTAATTTATTCATGTATTTATTCACTCGTCATTTCATTTATTCACTCACTCACTCATAGATTAATTCACTAATTTACTCATTTATTATTTCATTCATTTACTTACTCGCTCATTATTACATCATTTGTTAATTCACTCATTTTATTCCTCCATCAATTATTAATTTACTCCTTATTTATTCATACACTTACTCATTCACCTACTTCATCCACTCATTTAATCACTCACTCATTTAATTATTCATTCATTCACTCTCATTTATTAATTTATTTACTTATTCACTCACCCTCTGGCCCATTTATTCATTTATTCATCCACTCATTCATTCAATATTTTATTTATTTACTCACTCATTTCATTCATTTACTCATTCATTCACTTACCTATTCAATCACTCACTCATTTATTCACGCACTGATTATTTCGTCCATTCACTTTCATGTATTAATTTACCTATTCATTCATTCACTCTCTCACTCGCCCATTTATTCAATAACCTAATTATTTATCCACTTATTCATTTATTATTTTATTCATTTACTCATTCATTCACTTACCTATTTATTCACTGACTCATTTATTCACACACTCATTTCGTTCGTTCACTCCGATTTATTAATTTATTTACTTATTCATTCACTCACCTGCTCATTCACACACCCATTTATTCAGTAACTTTTTTATTCATTATTTTATTAATTTATTCAATATTTCATTCATCCACTCATTTATTCACTCCCACATTTATTAATTTACTCATTCATTTACTAACCCATTCATTCACTAAATCGTTCATCCACTTATTTATCCACTCATTCATTCATTAATTCATTCACTCTCATTTATTAATTCATTTACACATTCCTTTATTCACTCACTCATTTACTCATTCTTCCACTTGCTCATTCATTCAGTCATCCCTTCACTCGTTGGAACAATATGTAGATTAGGGAACATTTTGAAAGACTAATACCTCAAATAATAACTCTACAATAACTCTGTGTGCAGTAGAAGTCTCTCTCTCACTCTCTCCATCAGATATCTGCTGCACTATTGCTGGTTAACACACACGATTACACTAACGATCATGTCAGCGAGTGTTTTATCTGATCGTCAGTAAATGAGGCTGATCCACTTCTCTCCAGCATCTCTACATCTCCTGGCTTTACTGGACCCGTGTGCTTTATAACCTGACTTTATAAAGTGAACGTTTCGCCAAGCAACAATTGATCCTCATTTACAGCAGTTACACACAATCAAGACCCTCTGGGAGGAGCTACACCACTTCTGCTACTGAGGGGAAAAGATGATTACTAGAGTGAAGACAATTTAGTAGGTGATGTTCATTAGTTCAAACTTTCATTCATTCATTTGCTTATTTATTCGTTTGGTTTCATTTTTTCCGTCTTTCGTCCATTAGCTCGCTCGTTTGTTCCCTCTTATGCTTGTTTGCTGTTTTGTTCTTTCATTTGTTCATTATTTTGTTCATTCATTCATTCGTTTGTTCTTTCGCTCACTTTTTTGCTCACAATTTATTTATCATTTGCTTTTGTTCACTCAATCAATCGTTCTTTTGCCTGTTAGGCCTTTTGCTCGTTTGTTCTTTCAGTTATTCATTCACTCGCTCATTTGCTCTCATTTGTTCATTATATCATTGATTTGTTTGTTCATTTGCTTGTTCGCTCTTTCGCTTGTTCAATTACTTGTTTGTTCTTTCGCTCTTATTTGCTTGTTATATCACTTGCTCCTTTGTTTATTATTTTGATCATTCCCGTTTGCTTGCTCGTTTGTTTGCTCATTCCTTCTTTCACTTGTTCGTTTACTTGTTCGTTCTTTCGCTCGTTCATTTGCTTGTTCGTTCTATTGCTCATTCGTTCTATCGCTCATTCATTTGCTTGTTCGTTCTATTGCTCGTTTGCAGTGCTTGTTCGTTTTTTCGCTTGTTCATTTGCTTGTTCGTTCTTTCGCTCGATTGTTTGTTCGTTCACTATCGATTGTTCTTTTGCTTGTTTGTTCTTTCGCTTGTTCATTTGCTCATTCTTACGCTCGCTAATTTGCTTCTTCGTTTTATTGCTCGTTCCCTTTGCTTGTTTGTTTGTTTGCTCGTTCGCTCTTTCGCTCGTTCATTTGCTTGTTCGTTTTGCTTATTCGTTCTTTCGCTCGTTCATTTGCTTGTTCGTTCTATTGCTCGTTCGTTTTGCTTGTATGTTCTTTCGCTCGTTAATTTGCTTGTTTGTTCTTTCGCTTGTTCAATTGCTTGTTTGCTCTTTCGCTCGCTCCTTTGCTTCTTCGTTTTATTGCTCGTTCCTTTGCTTGTTTGTTCTTTCGCTGGTTCATTTGCTTGTTCATTTGCTTGTAAATTCTTTCGCTTGTTCGTTCGTTCGTTCTATGGCTTGTTCGTTTGCTTGTTTGTTTATGGCTCGTTCGTTACATGGCTCATTTCTTTGCTTGTTTGTTCTATCGCTCGATTCTTGGCTTGTTTGTTCTATGGTTCATTCATTTGCTTGTCCGCTCTATCGATCATTCGTTTATTTGTTTGTCAGTTCTTTCCCTTCCTCATTTGCTCGTTCGTTCTATTGCTCTTTCGTTTGCATGTTTGTTCTTTCATGGATGAACGAATGGACAGACATTGCACTTAAATATATACGACTATATATATATATATATATATATATATATATATATATATATATATATATATATATATATATATATATATATATATATATTATACAGCTTTTCCTGTGTATAATCCCCAAATACATTCCACAACAATGCCATAAACATTCATGTTTCTGAGGTACTAACCAATGACTCTGCCCAGCCATGATACAAGAGTCCCATCCACTATTCCCAGACCAGAAGTAAGAGGTTTTTCCTTTACAAAACATTCAGCAAAATAAAAAATAAAAAACTAAAAAAGCCGAAGCAGAATGTCCGTCAAATTGTTTGTGCGCCACCTCGATACGCTTCATTCAGGCTTGCAGACCAAACAGCAATTAGTTGCAGTAATAAGAGCAGCGTTTATGAGCTGATGTAATGATATGTGGAGATATGCAGCTCAGCTACTGCCAACGCAAGTAGATTAATCAGATGCAGGAGTCCCTCTATTGTTTTCATGACTCTTGGAGAAATGGCATGAATTGCTGCTCACAAACCCAGTGGGAACAAAACTTATAATGTCAGATCTGATAACAAGAAAAGCCTAAAAAAAAATCAGAGATATAAATCAGCGGTGCATTTGAGTTTTCCCAGAAATACTCGCTTGATTATAGAGAGCTAAACATTATCAAAAACCATATCCATAAAACCCATTATAAGGAGCATGAGCACAATAAGCATACAGCTGTAGGAGAGGCCACTTTAACTTTTTTTAATTTTAAAGTAAAAATAAGTATATCCGGAAAACTTGCATTTATATTTAAGGAATAATTTTTATTATATTTTACAGGATAAAATATACGCATGATCAAAGTGTTACTCTGTTGCTTTTTAATATTTTGTAATTTTTTAATTAAATGCTAAAACCTTAGCATTGTATTGAGGCTTTTTAAATGATTTAATTTTATTAGTATGTTTTGTTTTCAGTACATTTATACTTGTATCATATATATTAAACATTTTACAAATAACTACATTCTCGATATGTATAAAAAAAAATTACAAGAAAAAATGTCAAATGAGGGAAAACAGTTTAATAAATGCCATCATGTCAGACTGAAATTGTGACTGAAAATTGTGTATATGAGCAAATTGTCAGACTGAAATTGTGTATATGAGCAATATCACATGAGTAGCAGTGCGATGAAGCTGTATATAGTCACTGGTGGGACACTAAGGCACTGGGCCAGCTGCCTTGAGCCAATGCTTGACAGTTTGACAGCATAATCGTGTATATAAAAAAAGAAAATCAAACACTGAGGGTCTAAAAATCCTTTTGTATAAGAAACTACTTTCTTTTGCCATTCATTCACATCTGCAGTTGACGTCAGAACAGCAGAAGCCATTGCTACTTCATAAACGTCATTTTAGAGCTAGTGTTTGAAGGATTCTCTAGCGTAATGTCTAAAGTGATGACAAAACAGCTGATTTTGCTTACATTTTAATATTACAAAACTGAGCAGCTTGAAATACCAGTCATTACAGAGATTTCCCAGTATTTCTCTGCTGCAAATGAGAGATCCTAATAATTTACCCCAAAAAAGCCAAAGAAAAACAAACACTACCAAATTACTATGGCATAAATACAGCACTACAGCATACAAAAGAGAGGGATAAACTTAGAATGTCACTAACCTCATCTATAATGTCATGGTCAGCTGTAGTTTGAAATACCAAAAAAAAAAACGCTGAGTTTTTCTCCCCTAAGGACTTCTGCAGTCTCTGTCGCCATCTTGTGGCAGAACATCAACCGTCTTTGCTTTGCTCAGATTGTGCCAGGCTGATGGCCGCCAACTATCGTTATAAATAAACTGCATAGTTGCAATCTAAACAACTACATTCTCTCCTAAAAAAGCCTCAAAAGCACATTGTTTTCAACAGCTGCAATATTTGTCAAACTGTAGTGAGTTTATTGATCTGCTGTCACTCTTTGTGAGCGGAGTAATACACAAGGGTGAAGAGGCTGTACGAGTGCTGATATTGCAGAATATCATAAGACTATCAGCCAATCAGATTTGAGAACCAGCCAGAACTGTTGTATAAATATGTATGAATGAATGAATGAATATATATATATATATATATATATATATATATATATATATATATATATATATATATATATATATATATATATATATATATATGTTGTGTGTGTGTGTGTGTGTATACAAGTATGTGTATATATAAATATATGTATGTGTATTTATAAACACATACATACATACACACACACACACACACACACATATATATATATATATATATATATATATATATATATATATATATATATATATATATATATATATATATATATGTATATGTGTGTGTATACAAGTATGTGTATATATAAATATATGTATGTGTATTTATAAACACACATACATACACACACACACACACACACACACACACACACACACACACACACACACACACACACATACACATATATATATATATATATATATATATATATATATATATATATATATATAGAGAGAGAGAGAGAGAGAGAGAGAGAGAGAGAGAGAGAGAGAGAGAGAGAGAGATACACATACATACATACATACACATATACACACATATACAAACACACTTTTTTGAAAGATCAGATTGACGCAATGCAGTATAATTAATTCTCACAGCATAACTTGTTAATTAATAGCGATTATTTTATAAAAGCTACTAAACCGACCCTTTTAACGCAATTTGAATGGTTATTTACTTTCTCCCGGTATCATAAATGCCTCTGATAGGTACTGTACAGATACAGAGAGATATTCAGACTAGTATTCCTAAAGTAAAACACTCATTATATCCACCACTACACTAAAAGGTCAAGAGCGTCTCATTGGAGGATTTAATAGAGAATTAAAAGACGTTTGGCACTCGTGGCCTCACGCGGGTACACAGAAGTTTGGAGACTCCCTGAGGAAACACTCAAGACTGCAGATAGGAAAACACATGTATAAACAGCACACAACCACCAGAACTCAAATAAACCAAAGGCAAAAGAACAAGCTTTGCCCAAATCCCTCCAAATGATGTGTACAGATGTCTGTTCTGATATTACCCCATCAAACCAGTTCAAATCCAATTCACTTTTACACGCATATTTAAGCATTTGGCAGGCGCTTTTATCCAAAAAAAAAAAAGAAAAAAAAAACTACACTGCATAAAACACTGCATTATCAGTTCTTCATTTCCCTGGCAATCGAATCAACAACCTTGGCAATGCTAAGACCGAGGGTCCTATCATACACCTGGCACAATACGTGTATGGTGTGATTTATTGCTATTTTCAGACCAGCAAAACTCTAATTTTCACGTTTTGCATCATCTTGTTTAAATAGCAAATCCATTTGCGGCTTTTTGTGGACTCGTAGGTGTGCTGGTCTATAAAGGAGGTGCGCAAGTAGTTTGTAGATAAGTGCTTAAGGTTACTGGAGATGCAAATCATTTCAAATGATTCAGTTCGATTTGGTGAACTAGATCCGGTTAGAAAGAAGGATTCGTTGGCGATTGCGATCACTAACACAGAAATAAAACCCATTATTGGGCACAAATGTCCTAAAGTAATAATTACTATATAATAAATAAACTCTCTGTATATAATGTTGTCATCGTGCTGCTGTCATGTCCACTCATTGTTTTTTCATTGTCGCGGGAGCAACACAAGGCTGACAGGAAGAGGACCAGCTTGATCTGGCCAGTGGCATCAGGATTACAGACTCTTAGGTGCCTTACGGGACAAACACCTGGCAGTGCAAAGTAAATAGATTGACTTCTAAAAAGGCTATGTAAGATTATGTATTAAATAAATTTACAAAGACAAAAACGAAGGAGGCTTTTGCTATAATTTTAGTTAATTTCAGTTAGTACACAATACAGTTTCAGATCTAGTTTCTTTTTTTTAAAAAACTCGTTTATTTTATTTAACGAAAATGTCTTTTCAATTCATTTACGTTTGTTTTTGTTAACTTCAATAATCTTGGTGGATGTGAGGTTTTGCTTTCTGATTGTGTGCCAATGATGATTGCTATGATGTTGCTATGTGGTCTACGGGAGATTTGAGAAGGAGGCTTGTTTCTATGTAGTAACAAGGATATTTAATCCAGTAGTGACATTTTAACATACAAATGAAATCATACGGTCACTCATTACAGTTTTTGCACTAATAAAAACAAATTAAAAGCCAGTGCGTAATATTTCATGGCTTTCCCAACCTCCCGCTCTCCCTCATGAAGCAAATACAGAAGTATATGAAACTGCAATTCATCGAAATTCCTGGTTCCATAATAGGACACATTTCTATTGACCCCAGTGTTAAAATGGCCAATTTTACAGCATAAAGAAAGGCGTTTACAGCCTGCTACAAAAAAAAAAAAAAAAAAAAATTGGTTCATATAGCTAATATAACCCTTCATAACAACTGTGATGAGGTAAATTAGTTTAACTCATCCGTTTCATTTATATTAAGTTTTATCAAGTCTGCATAATTAAGGGCGTGGCCAATTGAGTGACAGCTAGGTCTCGCTGGTCGCAGTCACTTCCCCTCAGCTGATTCCGGCTGATTAGCTGCTGAGCTCAGCATATTCATCATATTTTTTGTGTTGTTTTATGAAGCTTTGCACAGTCAAATGCCTTTTGGCATGATTTCCTACAATTATCAGATGATATGGCATGCTGTGTGCACTTAATTGTGCTCACAAACCATTCACATGGCCTCCATTTCCCAGGTGAGTTAAATTATATACTTATACACCATCTCTATACATGTATTTGTTTTATTTAAGATCATTTATCATGTTCGTTAGACCTGTAATGCACTCCAGAATCTGACATATTGATTAGCTGTAGGCTCTAGAACAGTCATCTGAAGTGTTGTCATACAGTGTTATGCCTGGATTTCATCAATAGTCCTGCATTTACTAACACAGACTACATCTGAAGTATTTGGGAGTTATTCACATTTTCCTCCTGTTGAAAAACATAAGAACAATGTTTAGTGGCTCAATGCATTACAAAAGTGTGTAACAGAATGAAATGTCTGTCACTTGTAATGAAAGGAAAATACTTTTCTAAGGGATACTACAGGGCACTAGATGGCGCTGTGAGATACACAGAGGGTGAGAAGAAAAGGAGGAAAGGTTTTTTTTTTTATGGAGCATATGGTTCTTTGAGGCTACTTAAAAACTGATAGTTGATTGTGAAGGTTAGTTGAGAAACCTAGAGTTTTAAGCTCAACTTAAGGACTTCCATAATGTTTTAAGGACATGATGTCTGAATAATCTTGGACGATTTTCTTGGAGGCCATAATGCAGTTTCAATCAAACATTAACTGAGTTTTGAAGTGGATCAGGGATTTTCAATGCACTCAATGTTTTTCTTTGTACAGAAGAAGAGACCATCATCAAACAGCTAAGACATTATATGTGTGTTTGGGAGAAGTTTAAAAGAGTTTGTGGATTTATTAGTTTTGTTTTTGAGTGCATTGTTTAGTGAACTAGTATGTTTCCATTTGGGATATAAAATTTACATGCATTAAATAAATATTTGCTAGCATCATTATTTCACTAATATCCTAGTGGTAACCTTTTTTTTTATGTGACAGCAACGAATAAAACCAGCGAAAAGTTACAAGTGTTTTTCAAAGTCTAAACACTATTAAAATAGTGTACAACCAAGCACATGTGCACTGAAAAAAAGTGTTGCACGCAGAACTGTTGCAAACAAATTAATTGTGTTCAATTTAAGCAAACTAATTAAGTTTAATAATGTTCAACTTAATTTGTTTGTTTAAACTCAACACAAATAAATTGTTTACAACCGCTTAACGTAAACAAATTGAGTAAATCCAAGAAATCATCTCTGAATAATTTTTTTCAGTGTGGTCAGAACACAAACGAGCCGCAGGTACTGAAGCATTAAGCGTTTCTCCAAAAGAAAAACCCGCCCGAGCAAAATGATAGCAGGCGTCTGTAGCTCTGCTCCCGATCCATGTTTGATGTCCCCCGGTCGGTCCGATGACGCACGAACAAAATGGCGACGGTTGGATACGCTACTAGTAGCTTCTTTTGTGTTCTTCTGAAACCTCTTGGTGACGTCACAGACACTACATCCATATCTTTTATAGACTATGGGCTTCCCAGATGAAGCTAATGAACAGTCCGATATTGACAAAGCAAACTGAGTTAATGGAAGGGAATGGTTTATGTTCACCTGTCAAAATTGTCCGGACAGCTCCAAACATACCCTTCCCCTTTTTAATGAGTTTTTCCTGCCCTCATGTGGAAGAGGTATATTGATGCGTCTAGCTTTTTTTTAAATGAGATGGACTCTTTGGCACGGCGCGGTAAATGCCAGCGGACAAAATCTTTTGTGGGTTTTTCTAGCATTTACCTAGGCCTCGCGCCGAGCCGGGAGCGCACGGGAAGCCATAAGAAGAGAAATGCAGGAGGTTTTATTCCAATTACAGACGACTTGTTTCGCTGCAAATGAAACAGAACCTCATTTGCTTGTAATTAAATACAAACCGTGGAGGACGTAGGGGAAAGACACGTCGGCTAGTCATGTTTTCTGTTCATTTCTTTCTCCTCGCAAAGGTGAGATACTCTATACATCCAGGTTTCGAGTGTTTTTCTTGGCCGGGTTGACATCGTGTCTCTCTTATCATTGCTTGCCGGCAGCAGAGACAACCTAATTGAGACCTGCCTGGCGCTGAAATGCATGATGGACAGACGGAGCACTTTAGCCAAGTACAGGAGGAGAGAAGCGGGAGAGCGAAATCAAATCAATACTCCAACATTACGCTTTAAATAAACATTTGCACTCGCTAGACATTGTTGGCAGCGGTTCCCTTTCTAAGCTGTCCCCATTGGGAGAAACTAATAGCAGGCGCTTGTGAAAGACGGCCTGAATTTACTGTGACGGCTACTGGCAAGACGTGACGTGAACCTCTGTTTGTTTAAGGAAGAGTGAAAGGCAGTCTTTGACAGATAGTGGATTCATTTTAGGACACTTAGTTTTGTGGCATGTTTATTATTTATTTACTTTGGGCTGTTTTGTAAATGAATGGTCGGCCGATTATTTCAGTCATTGTTATTGCTGATTACCAATGAATTCATATTCATTCCTTTATTGCTAACATCAAAACAGACAAAATGTTCTGCAATTATGGGTTTGCATATATAATAGTTTATTATAATTTTATCATGATAGAATAATGATATAATATTATATAAAACAATAAAAAACAATAATAATATACAGTAATATATATATATATATATATATATATATATATATATATATATATATATATATATATATATATATATATATATATATATATATCCATAGAAATACATACAAATAAATACATAGATACATATTTTCTTTATAATATAGATATTGATAAATGTAAGATATTTATACATTATAAATACATTATTCATTTTCCTTATAAGTGCAATTTTAGTTTTATGGGTTTAGTCTTGCATGACTGCAATAGAAAAAGCCATACAATAGTAATTTGCTTGTCCGTTTTCTTTTCTTTATAGTCTGGTTTTATTTAATTTATTTTTTAATGTTGAGATATATATTGTTCTTTTATTATTATTATTATTATTATTTATTAATAACTTATTTTTATCTATTAATGTTTTATTACAAATAAATATTATTAAAATAATTAATTTATTTTTTACTGATTTTATTGACTAGATATATTTATCATGTATTATTGTTATTATGAACTATTATTGGTTAAGTTTTATTTATTTATTTATTTTTAATAATTTAATAATTTTAATGTCTAGATGTATTTTCTTTTATTACTATTATTATTATTATTATTATTAGATTTGTTTTTGTTAATTATTAATCATTTATTATTATTAATATTGTCAATTTTTTATTTAATAACAATTGTATGTACTTTTATATATATATATATATATATTGTAATTATTATTATTATTATTATTATTATTATGTTATGAAGTATTTAATTTATTATTAGTAGTAATCGTTCTTTTATTTATTATTAATTTTATTAATTTGTTTGTTGTTGTTGTTGTTATTATTATTATTATTATTATTTAGTAGATTTTAAATTATACATTGTCCCAGCTAAAATATAAAATGGGTAAAGGTTCAAAATATGTATATGTTTAATAAATTTTTCTTGTCACCCTTTATTTTATCTAAAAAGAACAAAGAATTCTTTCAATTTTAACTTTAACCCTCTTACAGAAAAATATATATATATATTTGAGCTTTATTTTGTTTGGATTAATTGATCAAATTTACTTTGAAACTCCATCCCCCGGTTTCACAAACAAGGTTTAAGGCTAGTCAAGATTAAATTGCATGTTTGAGCTGTCCGAACTCAAAATAACTTAAAAATAAGAAGTCTTAAATATGTCAGTGTCATTTTTTTTGTCTCCAGGTGCACATCAGTAATATTTTTCTAAGGTTATTTTTATAAATTTGTCTTAAATAGCCTAATTTAACTAAGGCCTAGTCCTGGCTTAACCTAAGCCCTGTTTGTGAAACTGGGCCCATAAGTGTTAATAATTTTAAGGTTGTATGTCATTTTCATTAGTATAATTTTATTATCATCATCATCATGTATTTATTTTTGTACATAATCTCCAATTAAACAAAGACAAAAATGAGCAATAGAAAATGATTCGGTGTGTATGGCTTTAATTAACTTTAACAACCCTGGTTTTAGATGACAGCGAATGCAATTTAAAGGCTAAAACATACGGCAAGTGAGCATGATGGACCATTAAATATTGAACATTGACCAATACTGTCAGAACACGGCGGTCTTTCTTTACGTGTTTTGTGATAAAAATGCATGACACATGTCCCCAGTTTAACCTGACAGAAGTTCTGTATTAAATAATAAATTCTCAATGGACAGCAAACACTAGACTGGCCTCTGTCCGCGCACAGATCGTCTTCTCGTAAGACAGAAAAGACCAAACACACGTCCTCTGCTTCACCCGAAACCACATAAAACTCAAA
This sequence comes from Danio rerio, assembly GCF_052040795.2. NCBI lineage: Eukaryota > Metazoa > Chordata > Actinopteri > Cypriniformes > Danionidae > Danio > Danio rerio. Next base: position 2,564,875 of record NC_141032.1, read on the forward strand.
CCATTTACACCTGTCTATAATACGGCACAAGGAGCCCAGTCTGAGCTTCACATGATTTTATTATCAGGAGATCTGGCATGAGTGCTTTTATTAATGAGGGAAAGCTGAAAGAAGCAGAAAGTTTGTAGTTTGTAATAAATTTTAAATTGACGGCAAAACTTAAACTGCTCTGTATCCTGCTCACGCATCACCGTCTCGTAAGGGCTTTAACTAAACATGCTATATACTTTCTGGAGCTTAGGGCTTTATAAACAAAAAACAAGACTGCTACTTTTTTTAAATGAAAAAAATACAAATAATTCATTCAAATATATTTTTGACATTTTGTATATGTCATGTTTTAAGGACAACTATTTAAATATATTGCAATTAAGATACGTTTACTAGAAAATCAAAATGACAATTTCTTTAGAACTATCATAACTCATGGTTGATTTAACCAATAAAGAGATTGAGATTACATTAATGAGATTAATGAACAAATTTATGAACATCTATTAATGAATGAATGAATGAATGAAATTTTGAATTAATAAATGCATGAAATTTAAATGAATAAATAAATACAAAAAAATTTAATGAAAGAATGAATTAATGAAATTCTAATACATGAATGAATGGTTGAAATTGGAATCAATGAACGAATGAATGCATGAAATTAATAAGTCAATGCATGAAATTTGGATGAATGAAATGCATGACATTTGAATGAACGAACGAACAAATTTAGATGAATAAATGAATGTATGAATGACTGAATGAATTGGAATTGAAAACATTGAAACGAAAGTGGAATTGAATGCATGAAATTTGGAAGAATGAATAAATTAATGACATGAATGAAATTTATATAATTGCATGAAATTTGAATGAATGAATGAATAAATGAAATTTAAATGAATGAATAAATAAACAAAATTTGAATGAATGAATGCATGAAATTTGAATGAATGAATGGATGCAATTTAAATGAATGAACAAATGAATGAATTATTTACTGAATGAACCTGAACAGTTGTATGGAAAGGATCCAGGCTTTGAAAGTGCATTGAGACCCTGAAATAAACATATCGATTAATTTGATTTTATACATTCCCTCATTCATTCATTTGATGTCATTTACCCCTTAATTTATTCAAATGCATGCATTCATTCATTCAATTTTAAGCATCCGTTCATTCATTAAATGCCATTCACTATTTTTTTCATTAGTCATTTATACATTTGATGTCATTCATTCATTCATTCATTCATTCATTCATTCATTCATTGACATGCATTCATTGATGTTCTTTATCCATTCATATAAATTAATTTGATTTCAACGTAATTTATCAATTTATTCATTCGTTCATTTATTTCTTTAAAATAAAATATTTTTTCTGTCATTCAATCATTTGATATTCATTCATTCATTCATTCATTCATTCATTTGATGCAAGTCATTCATATTACTTCATTTGTCATTTGACGTCATTCCATCATTTGATGTCATTCATCTGTTCATTCATTCATCTGATTTCATTTATTAATTTAATGTCATTAAAATTTAAACTTCATTACAATCGTTTCATTCATTGGTTTTATGTTATTTATTCATCCATTCATTAGTAATTTCATTCATTCATTGTCATTTAAAGGATTTGGCATTATCAATGAAATATACACTATACTGAATTAAGAACGTTTCAAAGTGCTCATAAGGTGATATTTGCTTTGTGTCCTGATGTTATTATATTATTCTAGGTGAAGTTGACTACTTCTGACTGTGGTGGAAAAGCATCACACGTGCGCACACACACACAGACAAATGTTATGGTGGTAATGGTTCTGCTCTGTTATAGCAACTAGTCCTCAAAGATGCAGTCATTACAGTTCAGTCTTCATAAGGCACGGTTTGTTTTAAATTCCAAACCTTAAGTATTAAACCACAGCAATTAATTCAGCATGAGCCCGCTTAACATACAGGCTCCATTCAAACAGGCTGCTTTTCCTGACTCAGACGCAGCATTTCATTTTCACTCAACTCAAGGCCTACCTAAAACTATACTGCTGCATCACAGGACTACATTTACATTTATACATTAAGCAGATGTGTTTATCTAAAGCAACTTAAAGTACTTACAGAATTTTAGGTTATAAAAAGATTATAAAAGATCGTATCATCTTCCTACATAGATTCATTAAAGGTTTTGATAAAAATAAATACAATAATTAATTAAATTAAAAATTAAAATTAAAAAATTTATTAAATTAACTAAAATATAAAATATAAAACTACAATTAAAATTAAATTCAATTACATACTTTTATTTAAATGTAAAAAAAATGAAATATATATATATATATATATATATATATATATATATATATATATATATATATATATATATATATATATATATATATATATATATATAAATAAAGATCATATCTTCCTATATTTTAAGTAACAATTTGGTAAAAAAAAAATAAAGAATTTAAATAATAAATAAATAAAAATATTAAATTTTTTAATTAAATCACTTAAACATAAAATACAATATAAAATATAAAAATAAAAACTAAATTAAATAAAAAATTAGATAATACTAATCAATAAAAAGTAAAAATAAAACTGTAAAGGACTTTTAAAATATTACAATAAAAAAGACTATAAAAGAACATATAATCTTCCTACAAAGGTTAATTAATGTTTTGGTAAAATAAATAAATAAATTAATTAATTAATTAATTTACCAAACAAATGTAAATTAATACAAAATGGTATTAAATTAATTTAAATCTATAAAAATTAATAAAAAAATATAGAAACGAAAAACTTAATTTAACTTACATAAAAATGTTACTTAAAATTAAATAAATTTAATAAAACTATTTAATTAATATATTAAAATAAATTATGAAAAATAAAATGAAAATATAAAAACTAAATGTCTAGAAAATATAACTTCATAATATACATTTTATTTACTAAAACATGAATTGTTAATATTAGCATATAAATATAATATATTTATACATATGTTCCTTTTTGATCAGTTCAAATTTTAAAATCATAAAAAAACAAATACATGCTACTAATGATACATGTTTTTAATAACTTTGATGTTTTCACAACTTTCTACATGTATTTGCCCTATTAAAACCAAAAAGACACTTATATAATTGCCGTTTATATGCAGCTTTCAAATCTGAGCAACTCCCCAAAATACACTGAGCTACTGAACTTCATCTCTAGGGTTTATGTACCGAAGAATTAACTGCCGAGTCATATTTTAAGTCACTAAAGAGAATCTTGGGTGTGTTGTTATTTGCACAGGTTTGTTGTGCGACCAGTAACTGGCAATTATAGCAATTATGGGTTGCCGTTTTAAAGTCAGATCTGTATGCTCACTGAAACCAAGCGTTGCACTGCGGTTGCTATTTGATGGGCACTCTGCATGTAAACATGATTATGTACTTTGTGCCATCCCTGTCAAAAAAAAGCTATAAAATGCAGTCAAACTTTTAATATATTCAAGCATTAAATAAACACCGGTCATCCAAAGGAACTCTCCGTTCTTCGATGATGCACTGGCTATTTTTGGAAAATGATCTGTTTTCTGACGCCGCACACCAGACGTCTTTGATTTACGTGCAGGAAAGACAAACACGTGTCGGACAAAGTCAAACAATCTATTCTCAGTAGCTCTTTTAATAGAGGTTTCTGCTGTGGAGAGTCTGTTTCTGTAAGGATTAACCAGTCCTCCGCCCGTCTAAACAACCACAACACAACTGGGCACACAAAAACACACATTTTGTTGGAGTTTGAAGAAAACTGATTATTTTAATAATGAAGGATTTTAAAAAAAACATCAACTTCTTATCAATTTTAAGTTTTATTTTAAATTATGCTCTATTTTTATAATAATAATAATAATAATAATAATAATAATTATTATTATTATTATTATTATTATTATTATTATTATTATTGAAAAATAATAGAATGAAAAATGATCCATATTCTGTTTCCTTAGTCAATTTCAGTTCTTTATTGAATATTATTTATTATTATCATCATCATTTTTATTATTATTATTATTATTATTATTATTATTATTGAAAAAATAGATTTAAAAGGTCAATATTTTTGTTTCCATTCTGTCTATTTCAGTTCTTATTTGATTATTATTATTATCATTATTAGTAGTAGTAGTAGTAGTATTGTTATTAAAAAAATATATATTAAAAGGTCAAAAAAAATTCCATGTCAATTTCAGTTCTTTTTTTAAATTTTACTATTATTATTATTATTATTATTATTGAAAAAAATATATAATTAATAGGTCAATATTTTTGTTTCAGTGCTGTCAATTTCAGTTCTTGTTTGATTACTTTTATTATTATTATTATTATTATTATTATTATTATTATTATTATTATTATTATTATTATCATCATTCCTATAGAAAAGATTTAAAAGGTCAATATTTGTTTTCATGCTGTGAATTTCAGTTCTTATTTAATTACTATTATTATTAATATTATTATCATTATTAAAGAAAAAAAAGATTTAAAAGATCAATATTTTTGTTTTCATGCTGTGAATTTCAGTTCTTATTTGATTACTATTATTATTATTACTATTATTATTATTATTATTATTATTATTATTATATTGAAAAAAATATAATTAAAAGGTCATTTTTGTTTTTATACTATGAATTTTACTTCATATTTGATTACTTTTATTATTATTATTATTATTATTATTATTATTATAGATAAAATAGATTTAAAAGGTACTTTTTTTTGTTTTCATGCTGTGAATTTCAGTTCTTATTTGATTACTATTATTATTATTAATACTATCATTATTATTGAAAATAGATTTAAAAGGTCAATATTTTTTGTTTCCATGTAGTCAATTTCAGTTTTTTATTGAATAATATTATAATTATTAAAATGATTATTATTTAAAAATTATATTCATGTAATATTAAAATTCAAGTTTCTTAGTACAGCTCTTATTACAATAATCAATGTTTAAAAGCAGCGTTACAAAAGGTTAAAAATTTTTTTACAACAAATCAATCATTGGAAAAAATATGTAGAGAGAATTTAAGGTCAATAACGTTTTT
>NC_141032.1:2575000-2605000 GCF_052040795.2 Danio rerio
ACTCAAAGTAATATTTTTGCTGCTTGATCAAGCTCCTCGTTTAAAATGAGATGAAGCACAATTCTGGAGACTCAATTAGTCTGTGTTTAGTCCACCTCTGACACTGTTTTCATTACAATGCGGATGTTTTTTTGTTGTTCCTGAGCATTTCATCTTTTATTTTGAAGCCTGCAGTCCGTGAGAGTGGATGATTGGCATCCAATCAAATAGCGTTAAAGCCGCCTTTCCACTGCACACATTTGGACACGACTGTCGAAATACGCCCCTTGTGGCAGCCGTACAGTATTTTCAGTGTTGTCGTGCACCACGGGGGAGAAGCTGGTGTGCGAAATAAAGGAGGGCAAAAGCAAGAGCCTTTATTCTCTGTGCGTTTACATAGTTTAATGGAGGAATGAATACTAGAAACTCATAGACCGCTAAAATATTGGAGGGAATGTGGAGACAACATTAAAATATATATATTTTTATTACTTTCTTACTAACATTTATAAAAAGAAAAGTTTTTTTATTTTTAATATAGACGTTTTATAATTTAAAAAATAACCAAATAAACTCCTATTTCTCATCTCGCGTGCACGGACCTGCTTGGACAACACTGGAATACATCATATCCGGTCGGCAGGTCGCATACGGTCTAGTTGCAGGAGTTCAAATATTTTAACGGATCCAAAGCTCAATTCGTGCAGTGGAAAGGAGGCTTAAGGCTCAGCATGTTGTAAATAGAAAGAAATACCCTACACTGCAAAGCAGCATGGCATCACTTCACTCCAGACACAGACGATAGCCACATTTACATAGTTTTTACTCAGATTTATTGATATGTTTGCCAATATTTCATAGATTGAATGCAAAAAAAGAGGGATTGCACTCACTAATTAAAGTTTAAAATGTTCTGTAACATTGCAAGCTTTAGTTCAGGATTTTTTTCTGTCCATTAGAATGGACAACGGGTTCAAAATCTGTTACTGAAAGTAAATCTCCATGCTGATCGAACTATATATATATATATATATATATATATATATATATATATATATATATATATATATATATATATATATATATATATATATATATATATATATATATATATATATATATAAACTGAGGGTCTCCCGGCTAACCGCACATTGTGAGGGATTAAATGGTGAGGTGGTCGTAATGTAGGAAACAGGATCTTTTTAGGGTAAGAGGTTTTCGAGTTAATGTCGTCTATAACTGAATGTGTCAGGAATATTAAAAACAAAACTAACTTAACCACGCTCATTTCTCCCTGGATGTACAGCGCCCTTAGCCATTGCCTATACTGCCAATGCCACGGGTCAGCCTTGAGTTGGCTCCTGAGTGTTGTAAATACCCGCGCTCACCTCCCTTGTGATAGAGCGCATTGGAGATAAATGACGTCAGAACATAATAACCGATTATGATTATCACTGAACTGATACCGAATTTTCCACATCTCCATAAGAAACAATAAGAAACAATAAGAAACAATTCATTTTGACACCCCATATATATATATATATATATATATATATATATATATATATATATATATATATATATATATATATATATATATATATATATATATATATATATATATATGTACTTATTCATTGCTGACACAAATCGTTCAGATCTTGAAAATCTTAAGCATTTAACAGATGGAAATTATGGACACTATGTGGAGTAAGGAAGATGAAGAAAGTTTGTTATAAACAAGTGCAATCTGTACAACAAAAACCTTCAAATAATGTAAAAATGTTATGATCATAATGTTTGTGATTTTGAAAATGCATTTCAAGATTATTCAGCAATCATGTATGTATTTTTGTATTTAATGTTGGTATAATGTTCAGGAGGAACTGTTCTGAAAAGTATAAAGTTGAAGTCAGAATTTTTAGCCCTCCTAAATTATTAACCCCTTTCCTTGCTCTGTTAAACATCATTTGGTAAAAATAAAAAAAAATAATAAAATCATAAATATAAACAAAAGGGGGGGGGGTAATAATTCTAACTTCAACTGTATATACTTAGTGTGTTGAATTAGTATTATTAAAATTTGGTCTCATTTATAGGAGCCTCAAGAACTTCGAAAACACACTTTAACATTTTTTTTTTCAGAAACTTGGAAGATAATTCATGTCTGAAGGGTTAAATTTGTAAAAACAAGTAGGTTAACTGAGCGACTGACACTTAATGACATTTGTTATAAACAGTTAAAATCTCAAAATGTCATGTCAAGATCATAAAGGCTTCATGACAGTCTTATGAACTCCCCATCAAGTACAGTACAGTACCGCTGCCGTCTCGAGAATCGGCAGGTGTGTTCTGTACACTCGCAGTTTGGATGAACGCAAGTTTATGTATACTTGTGCGTCCAATGTGGAAGTGTGTGTGTGTGTGTCCGGGTGGATGTGCATGTGTGTGTGTGTTTCCAGAGCTGAGGAAGAGCGTAGAGGTGGTGGTGTGATGTTGAGGGTGGTCAGAGTCTCCCCTACCTCACCGACCCAGAAGCCCAGGGCCTCTTTGACTCAGTAGTGGCCTTGTGCTACTGGAGTCTGATAGTCTGGCACTTTTTTTTTTCTTCCTCCACCAAGAATGGACAGGGAGGGCTGGAGAGAGTGATTTCTAAATCCATAACTCCACCATGTGGCTCACGGCCCCGCATGGAGGACCAACAGAATAGGGGAGGGGTATAGATGCACAATTCTGTGGGGATTTGGCAACACTATTGGTTAGACAATCTTAATTGCAATGTATTTTTTTATTAGCATTATTATTACGGATCATTTCCACAAGACGCTTCTCATATTAAGATGCATTAAAAATCTTAAATCCTTAATATTTTGACATTTATATGCATTTATGGATAATATAATCTATGGCATTACATAAGCTTTGTATTAAATTCTACTATTTTTTCCTTCCTCTGAAAGTCTTGATAACACCATTGTGGGTTTTTTCTTTTATTATTTTAGCAAACAGGATGGTAAAAACTTTGTTATACTCTCGCATACACTAAGCTTCAACATTTACAGTTTACCAACAATTACGACTTCCACTAGTTTCAGTTTGATCTATTTTTTGCCGTGCATGCTTAAAGTGACAGTGCATTTATAATGACCAAAAACACATTGAATGACAGTAAAAAGTAGCAATTTTATCGATTAAACGATCAAAAAAAAAAAAAAAAAAAAAAAAAAAAGCAAAAGCAAAAAATATTTGTTTTGGGCCTAAACCAAACTTAAAGCAATTTTAATATCAGTTTTGCTTAAGTTGCACACTAGTTTGATCATATAGAAATGTCATTATAACTATATTGTACAGATATTATAACGATATAGGCCTAAAACATGCTGACGATCAAAAACAGAACTACATGGTATCATGGCATCTATATAATTTGTAAATAAAGACTTGCAGGTTGAGAAAACGCCATGGGAGGACATTGCCACAGGCCTTTGTGCAGATGAAAAGTAAAAAAAAAAAAAGTGAATTAATATTTAGACAAATAGATAAAAATAGATCGTGTATCCGGAAAGTATTCGTAGTGCTTCACTTATTGTACATTTTTAAAATATATATATATTAGTCTTATTTTCAAAATGACGTCCTGAATGAAGACCTGCTTCAGAGTGCTCTTGACCTCAGACTGAGGCGACTGTTCGTCTTCCAGCAGGACAATGACCAGTGACTAATGCCAAACCAGAGGACAATGAATCCAGAGCTAAATCCTATTAAACATCTCTGGAGAGATCCGAAGATCTGAATTTAACAAAAAAAAAAAAAAAAAAAAAGGTAAAAGGTACATTGTTTCCACTGATCATTCTTGAGATGTTTCAGCAGCTTCATTGGAGCTTACGCCCTATTCACACGGGGCGTCAGCGTCAACGCTTCCCATTCACTTTGAATGGGTGACGTCAGGCGTTGCCGAACTGCATTGTGGATCCGTCGGCGCCGCTTCAGAAGCGTTCCTCGCTGCAGAAGTTGGGACCAGCTCAACTTTTCAAGCGCCGACGGAAGCGTCAGCCAATCAGATCGCTGTATGCAAATACACCAGCTCAGACAGTGGCCTATTGCTGACTGAATTTCATTGGCTGACGCTTCTATGACGATCGTTTCAGCTCCAACTTCAGACACGCCTTCAGTCAAGCGTTGACGCTGAAGCCCCGTGTGAATAGGGCGTTACTGTGGTAAATTCAGTTGATTGGACATGAATTGAAAAAGGCACACACCTCTCTATTTAAGAGCCCAGGGTTGACAGTGCATGTCAAAGCACAAACCAAGCATGAAGACCAAGGAATTGTCTGTAGACCTCAGAGACGGGATTGTCTCAAGGTACAAGGCTGGGGAAGGTTAGAGAAACATTTCTGCTGCTCTGAAAGTTCGAATGAGCACAGCAGCCTCCATCATCAATAAGGGGAAGATGATTGGAACCACCAGGACTCTTCCTAGAGCTGGCGGGCCATCTAAGCTGAGTGATCGGGGGAGAGCTCCAGCAATCTTCTGTGGAGAGAGGAGAACATTACAGAAGGACAACCATCTGTGCAGCAATCCACCAATCAGGCCTGTATGGTAGAGTGGCCAAACAGAAGAGACTTCCTGCCTGGATTTTGCCAAAAGGCATCTAAAGGACTCTCAGACCATCAGAAACTAAACTCTCTGCTCTGATCAGACTAAAACTGAACTCTTTGGAGTGAATGCCAGGCCTTACGTTTAAAGAAAACTAGGCAGCGCTTCTCACCAGGCTAACACCATCGCTACAGTGAAGCATGCTGGTGGCAGCATGATGCTGTGGGGATGTGTTTCAGCTGTAGGAACTGGAAGACTAGTCAGGATAGAGGGAAAGATGAATGCAGCAATGTACAGAGACATCCTGAATGAAAAGCAGCTTCAGAGTGCTCTCCACCTCAGACTAGGGCGACGGTTCATCTTCCAGCAGGACAATGACCCAAAGCACACCGCCAAAATATCAATGGAGTGGCTTCACAACAACTCTGTGAATGTCCTTGAGTGGATCAGCCAGAGCCCAGACCTAAATCCTATTGAACATCTCTGGAGAGATCTGAAAATGGCTGTACACCGGCGCTTCCCATCCAACCTGATAGAGCTTGAGAGGTCCTGCAAAGAGGAATGGGGGAAAATTCCCAAAGACAGGTGTGCCAAGCTTGTGGCATCATATTCAACAAGACTTGAGGCTGTAATCGCTGCCAAAGGTGCATCAACAAAGTATTGAGCAACGGCTGTAAATACTGATGTACATCCGATTTTTCACCTTCTTTATTTTTAATAAATTTGCAACAATTTCCAAAACTTTTCACATTGTCATTATGGGGGATTGTGTGTAGGAAATGAATCAAGTTAATCCATTTTGGAATAAGGCTGTACCACAAAACAATGTGGGAAAACTGGATCTGCTCATTTCTAAATCCATAACTCCCTCATGTGGCCCCGCGTGGAGGACTAACAGAACAGGGCAGAGGTGTAAAAAAAGAGAGACCAATGTAACCCATGGAGCAAGCTCAAATGAAAGAGCCATTCTTGTTCATTTCGATCAGCTTTTTGCTCTCCCAATAGCTACGAGGACAGAAACTTTTCTCTTTGCCCCCACCTTGGCTTGGTGTTCCAGCCTGACACCTAATCCACAGCTATATTGCCATAACATTTTCATAAGTGCCCATCGCTGTAGAATAACAGTTCCAGATGAATTGAAGAAATGCTTCTTTATGAGGGAAATGACACATGCGATTAGCGTTCACCACGACCGGCTCTTCATGTATTTTTACAAGGCAAGAAGAAAATAATAATTAATGCGAGTCCATTGCGGTGATCTAGCGAGCGTATCCTTGTGGTAAACTAGCCTGATTGCATGATGAATGAGGAAGGAATAGGTGAGCCATCATTGTAATTAGCTCACAGCGAGCGGCAGCCGCTATATAATCCGCTCCTGTTAGTGGAGTGTAATATCTCATGGATGAAGTTCAATAATGTTAGACCTGCGCGAGCCTCTGGTCGACCCCATGGTCAGTAGGTGGCTCTTTCCCGCGGGCTTAACAAGACCATTGAGCTTGATTTATGTCTAAATACTCTGGTTGTGGCGTGAAGGAATCTGATATGGAGTTGAAATAGACAGAGCGCTTATCTTTACCGCCCGAAAGGAACAAGAGAGGGTGTGTCTGAGGGGCCGGGCTGGTTTGTTAAATTCGTGTCAAAGAAGTCTCAGGCCGGTGGTAAAGCTAATGGCTAAATTGGAACAGTCTGTGGTCTGAATAGGACATTTCAGGATTTATCCTCCCAATGAACGAATCTATACACTAATTTGTCCTGCGGGACGTGGTTATGAGCTTGGATTCGTGTGGCAGTAGCATTGCTAATGAATTTAGCATGGCCATGGCAGGGGTGGGCTACAGATTAATAACAACAACAAAAAAAAGTGAGGCAAAGAAAAATCTAAAATAATCCGAAAAACACTAACTTACATGATGACAGAATTGGTAAAGCTCAAGCCTGACTATATATTAGTATCAGTATTAATAAATATATTAACTGCACTGTAAAAAAAAAATGCAGGGTTCCACACAATTCATGTTGTCCCAATGTTGACAAATCCATTTAGTTAACTTAATTGTTTTTACAAGCTTAAGTTGATTAAACAAACCAATTAAGTTGTCCATAAAAAAATAAAAAAAACCTCAAGAATCATTTTGTTTAGTCTGAAAAGTGTGCAGTATATATTATATATTAAGCAAACCCAATAGTATCCGGATGCAGCCTTTATGATGCAAGCTGAGATTTGCAAATGTCAGACACAATGCACTTAATGGAGCTAATGACTTTACTGTGATGGGAAGGGAAGGTGAGCTCATTCAAAAGCATTGCATGCAGCTCAGATTGCATCTGCAGATTGAGTCTGCAGCCAGACCCCTCTCAGCAGACCCCTTATTTTTTCAGGATTTTTTTAAAGATTTGTGATAAAAATGGCTGATTTTGTAGTAGTAAATCCTAGAAATTTGTAGACAATTTAGCGATTTTGTTTATTAATTTATTTATACACACACACACACACACACACACACACACACACACACACACACACACACACACACACAAAATCAGAATTATTCACCCCTGTTTATTTTTTCCCCCTAATTTCTGTTTGACAGAGCAGAATTTTTTTTCAACATATTTCTAATCTTAATAGTTTTAATAGCTCATCTCTGATAGCTGATTTATTTTATCTTCGCCATGCTGACAGTAAATAATATTCAACTAGATATTTTTCAAGACACTTCTATACAGCTTACAGTGACATTTAAAGGCTTTACTAGGCAGGTTAGGGTAATTAGGCAAGTTATAGAATAACGATGGTTTGTTCTGTAGACTATCCACACACACACAAAAAAAAAAAAAAAAAAATAGCTGAAAGTGGCTAACAATTCTGTCCTTAAAATGGCTTTTAAAAAATTAAAAGTGGCTGTCATTCTGGCCGAAATAAAACAAATAAAACTCTAGAAGAAAAATATATTATCAGACATTCTGTGAAAATGTCCTTGCTCTGTTTGACAATTTGGGAAATATTAAAAAATAAATAAATAAATTTCAAAGGGGGGCTAATAATTCTGACTTCAACTGTATATCTTAATAGTAGGCCCACACGGAATCTGCATTTTCGCAGATTTTTTAGCCCATCGTTAAGTCTGTATTTACGTGTGTAAATTTATATTTATTAAGTTTTTGAATTAATTTCTCTAATAATATCGTGATATCATAATGTAATATTAAAATGTTCATATGATTTATTTAAAAACAGTTTGTAAAGTAATATTTCTTTTAGTATTAGCATTATATCAGAGACTTGTTTTACCAAATAAATGGACCTAATTAGACTTGCATTGTAAACATTAAAGTTAAAATGCATTATTTTTATTTCCTATATTAAGTTTTTAGTTATCCTAAAATCATTTCGTATAAATCCACAGATTTTTCACAAACTTCTCTGCAGAAATAGCAAAAAAATGTCTGCAGATTCTGCAATCTAAGGCCGGGATGGACCCAGTATTTCCTTTTTCTTTTGTCAAGCAGGGAAACAACAACAAAATCCTCTTCACTCTAATTCAAGTCTTCACTTCAATTAAATCCCAATTGATTATTTCATACGCATCCGACTCGGTGTGCAAGATGTGTGCGTGACAAATTTTATATTTGAATACAAAAAAGGCTCAGTGGTTTGCACTGCTGCCTCACAGCAAGAAGGTCGCTGGTTCGAGTCTAGGTTGGGCCAGTTGGCATTTCTGTGTGGAGTTTGCATGTTTTCCCTGTGCTGGGATGGGTTTTCTCAGGGTGTACGAGTGTGTTTAAATGAGTGTATGGGTGTTTTCCAGTACTGGGTTGCGGCTGGAAGGGCATACACCACGTAAAACAAATGCTGGAACAGTTGGTGGTTCATTCCGCTGTGGCTACCCCTTAAAAATGAGGGGCTAAGCTGAAGGAAAATTAAGGAATGAAAACTATAAGACTAGTTTAAATGCAATAAGTGTTTGTAATGACATTGGGATGAATGATTTTTAAATATTATTTGAATTATTCTTACTATTTATTAATTTGGGATTTATTTTCCCTTCATGATAAAAATAAGTTGCACATCTCTTGTCAAGGCGTCTCTAGTCCTCTTTTCGGTGTGGCCGACTGTCCACTAAAGAAGACGGTGACTCCATGTGTGTGTGTGTGTGTGTGTGTGTGTGTGTGTGTGTGTGTGTGTGTGTGTGTGTGTGTGTGTGTGTGTGTATGTTTGTGTGTAGCCACAAATCAATGTGCCTGGACGGGGCAGTTTGGTTTGGCACTGCACTCTCAAGCTATGGAAACACTGCCCGACATGCAACAGGGGATTTGCCAGAGTGAAAAAGAGAGAGAGATTGACAGGACCAACCCTATTAGGCTCACAGTGTGCTTTTATGATGTGGCGACTTCTTGGCAAAATATGACCATACCTTGAGCCTTTGCATATACTGTACAGCATCCTTAATAACACACACATAAAACAAGCAGAAGCACTTGTTGTTGTGTATTTGAGACTCTGGATTTGCATTGATGGTTATGAAACAGAAAATAACACCCAACCACCATGACCAGTGTTAGGTAAGTTACTAGAAACAAATCATTAATTACTAATTACATTATTAAATATTTATTTAATGATGAATTTAAACAGTATTCAAAGAAATTTGAATAATGTATAGAGCTTTTTCTTGGTTGCTGCATGGAGGGTGCCATGGTGGCCAGCACCTTCCGGTAGTATGCTTAGAACTTCCTTTTACAACTGGTTAATTTTGATCCGAAAATGATTTTTAATGCCTTTTTGAGTGGCTTTCGGGGTATTTTTGTGATATACACTATATTGAAAATTGTGTGTTAAAGCCATAATACTTCTGCCATATTCGGTTTAAGCACGAGAGTCTGTCGTCAGATAACATGCTGAAATATAGCGTCAGTGTTTCCGATCTATCAGCTGTTATACTGCGCTCAGTGGGCTCTTCAATGCGCACACACACGCACACACACAATACATCACTGCATTATAGAGCAAACCATATTAATGACATGAAACTTGACAGGTATGTAGAGTTAAGCCATGAAATTTCCAAAAATTCCAAGTATGTTACTGATACTCAGCTGGCTAATTTGCATGTTAAATCTAATCAAGGGCAATTTATGTTTCATTTAGTTAGTTAGTATTGTGTAGTGTTTACCACGGTGTGCTTTTATTTGTGTGTGTCATTACAAAACGCCACTTTATCTTCACTTTTTGCCGGTCTTTCAATCATTTTGTCTGTGAGAGCGTGCATGTGCTAAACATTTTAGTAAATTACATTTGTTTGAGTTGGTTATATATTTGAAAATAAGAGAAAATTATCACATATGCAATGACGATGCTCCATTTAAGCAGCAGAGGGGTAAATGACTCGCATGTGTTGTTTTCATTCCTATTAGATCGGATTTTTAAATGATCAGTCCAGGAGGTGGCGCTGATGGACAGTAATATTAGTTCAACAACGTTAAAAGCAAGTAAAATAGATTAAAACTATCGTTTCAAAGCTGTTCAAATGTGACTTTTTACACGCATCTAACTGCCGACCGGAAGTTCTTAGCATATTGCTCAATTTAATAACGACTTCTGTAATTTCAAGTCTAAAAATCTACATGAATCTCAACGCAACAGAAATTAAACTATTATTGTATAAATTAGAGTGAAACTTCACATTGCAGTTTTGTTTGAAAAAATGAAATCTAAAATTTAAACCAATTAATAGCATATATTAACGTACATTTCTAAAACATTTCATTTCTTAAATCAGACATATAAAATTCTTTGAAAAAAAATTCGGAATAATATTTTTCTGAATTATTTTGTTTTCTGAAACGTGTGCAATAGTCTTGATAAATAATTTGAAAATAGAATTATTCTGCAAAATAAATATTACTCTGCTTCTCTGAACTGATTTATGTAGAACTGTTGAACTTATTTATGTAAGACAAGTACAGTATATAAGAAAAGTACACTAATTAAAACTAAAAATTAAAAGTAGCCATTTGTTCAGAGGAAAAGTAATTTTAATATATTTACTTCATAAATTATTAGTAGTGTAACAGGTCACAAATCTCAGGTCAGATTACATTATGGCCGTCACGGATCGAACCATTTTTCAGATCAGCCAAAAAGGGGAGGAGATAAATCTAATTTGCTTTCCATGTATTACTAAAACAGCAGTACATGATACTTTGTTTAACAAACAGAATTTAGTAGCTGTAATTTATAAACAATAAAATGAAAAAATAATCAACTGAATAAAAATAAATAGTAAAACATTCAGTAGTGTGAAAAACTCAGTTACTCCTACTGTTACTGATGAAGCTAAATGTAAAAATCTAAACATTATTTGTACGACCCATATTTATTTCTAGTCTCATTTTCAATAAATGATTGAGTCCTTCACTCATAAAACTTGTTTCATTGCTAGATGATAATTTGAAGATTTATTCAGTGGCATATTTTTGATGTCTGGTTGTCGCCACCTATTGGTTAAATAATACAACTTTCATTTTTATAATTATTTTATAATTATAATTTTCACCTTTATGGAGAGAATATAGTAGAGTATAGTAGAGAATAGACAGGAAAGCACAACTTTCATTTGAGCGTTGAGTTAAACGACAGTGATTTTAATCTTTATCATAAAAATCAGTGGTTTTATCAAAACTAAACACTGTTCTCCCAGTACTTGTGTTATTTCACTGTTTGTAAACTTGAAACACTAAAGACTGAACCTCTTTCTTAATTTTTGCGTTTTTCAGATTTGAATGCAGCGATTGGAAGGATTAATAAACATATGCAAATCAGCATCATTTATTATTCATGTTGCGTGGGTGTTGAGATCCTGATCTTTTAATGATTAATCGTGCAGCTTACACTGAATGCATTAATGCAGGCTAAACAAGTAGTGACAGAAAACCCCTTTAATAACCTAAGAAACCCACCACATCCTCAATAAGCCACCTATCATCATTATATTTTGCAGGAAAGCCTTTCAAACATGTGATTTAAATGATGTGAGGCGATCTCTCTGCGATCATTACAAATTTAGTAAAGTCAAAAAAATGTATTAACCCATGAGTCACGATGTTCCCATGATGTTTACATGTTTCGAATCAAAGCAATAGGTCCAGTTAGTGTCAAAAACTGATGCTTAGTCAATAACCCATGCTACAGTTCACAAAATGTAAAGTCTGACGAGTCTCTTTATCAGATTTTAAATAGAATCAACTAAACCCGGCTGATTAGGTCAACAAAAAAAACATGCATTTGCTAATATAATAACCATGTCATGCTATCTGGCGTCTACAAATCTTTGACCTTTTAGAAAAATCTGCCATCTTACAAACTAAAGCCCTTAAATCTGATCCATTTGTTTACTGAATTCATCCACATTTTGCCCTGACTGACAAGTTCGTTGACCTATTCCCATAAGCACGCAAATATCTGGTCTACATCTCGAACAACTCAAACAATGTCATTATGTAAAGTGCAGGCCTGCGCGACATTTGACCTCCCCAACACCAGGAGCCTGTAACCTGTGTAAACACACTTCCTATTTTAACAACGCTCCTACTGAATGAGGCAGCGTTTCACATCATTTGCGAGGCTAGTAAACACACTGAAGGCCACTGCTAGAGCCTAATATGCTTTATAGCAATAATTAGAGGCAGGTAGACACAATTAGAGGGAAATAAAGGGTGCCGAATGGCCTGTGGATGCGAGGTGCTGACCTCATTCGTATAAAATCGGCTTATCCAGCAGGTAAACAAGCAGGTTTAGTGCTGAAGAGTGGAAGGCTGTGGAAGTGTGGCTTTTAACGGGGATTAGCACTCTGTAAGTCCAGAGGCGGCTGCTGATACTGACAGGTTTACAGTCATGTGATCAGAGGTGCCATGCCAGAACCAAACAACAAGCTCCCATCTGGGAGGGAGGGGAAGATAAAAACAAGTGTGGCACAGTGCGTGCACTTAAGGGCTGAGCAACGAAATGAATTTATACAAGTAATTTAAAATAAATAAAAAAATTAAAAAATATATAAATAAACAAAAGCACGCTTGTCACCCCTGCCGTCTCCCCCGACGGCCCGCACTCACACCACAAACGGGCCTCGGCACGATTACGTCATCGCTGCTGCGCTGTTCAGTGAGAAGCGCTCTCTCACTCAGCAGCACAGTGGAGATTTCTCTAGTTGTATCGTTTCAGTCGGTTCGTTATGCAGTGACATGCAGTCAAATATTTCACCAAACAGTCCTTAGGGATGCGGGGACACGCAGTCAGATATTTCGCCGAACAGATCCGCCACTTTTGGCGCTCATAAACAATCAAAGCCCTCGTGCTGCAGGAATTAGGAGGTCTGCTGAAGCCGCGCAGCTGTCGTGCTGCGAGTTCTCGTCTTTAATAATCTACGGCAGTTTGCGTTCACTGAACAGTAAGAATGATTAATAAATCCATATGAAACAACCCCTTAAAGGGCCATGAAACCCCCTCGTTTCAGCAGGGTGTTTTCACACCTCTACTTTGGAAAAAGTCAGAAAAGTGGGCGTGTCCAGCTCTGTTTAGGGGGGAGTGTCGGAGGAAGAAAAGAGGCATGGTGTGGGAGTGTCTAATTGGGCACGCGCGAGTTTCAGAATCAAAATACACACAGGAGAAAGTGATAGTGTTTAACCTACATGGACATCTGTAGTCAAATTATTTGCCAAATTATTAAATGGTGGACTTTAACTGCAGTTTGGCTCTTTCATTCAGGGAATTCATTCATGCCCCTCGCGACAAACGAGATATTTGATTCGAGGAACTGCTCTAAGCGTGTATTTTCATGCAATGTTTGATACCGCACAGCGAACGAGAGAAAGAAAAACTCAGAATTTCCCGGAAACTTATATGCACACGGCAGGTAGCGTCAGAAAGCCGCGTGTGTTATTCCGGTCACTAAATGCGGTAAAAACCCTACACGAGGTTAAAGTTTGGTTGTGGTGCTAACATGTTTACACTGTGCAATAGTTTGTTCAATACGAATAAACTGAATAAACAAAGAGCACTGGTCGCTAACTTACCAAATCTGTAGAGACAGGACAATCACCAGCAACTAGAGCGCGTCTTTATTAAGAGGAGACTACAAGCGAATCCAGATCTCAGCGTTTGCAGATGAGAACAGCTCTCAGGTAAACAATAATCCTCCTTAGACACGCAAGTTATTGTTGTCGAGCGTCGCGTACACTGTTATACCACACGTGACTCCAGCTGAGCTCTCACAGAGAGAAAATGAAAACGAAACTTAACGGCAGCAAACTATAAAAGCAACACTTCACGCTTGTTTTGCCAACACAACGTGGGGTCTCTGTCGTCTAAACACTGAAAGTAATGAATATTAATGAAGTTTCACAATAGAGCGAGCTGATTGGTTTGAACCAAGCCTTACTCATGCATTAATGCAGCAGGCTGTAAGACGTAATAAGACACACTCTGGCACAGAATCCAGTCTGCACGCTGGAATCCAACGCTATTATGTCATGACCGTGACGCAGCTTCAAAAATTCGTTTCAAACCGGAAGTACGAATTTGCTTGAAATAACGCAAAAACAACCAATTTTCACTTTTTAGTGAAATATAGGTGTCCTAATAGTGTTTTTAGCAGTGTGGGACACATACCACTGTCAACAGCTCAACACATGTGTTTTGATGTTTCGTGAACCTTTAAAAGGCACGTATCGCTTTCAGTTTCGGGCTTTGGCGCGTTTTGCACTCACACACAAGCGTACCTTGCCAAAGCCCAAGTGAACCGCGCTCAGGCACACCTCTTCCAACCAGGCCAGGGCCGGCCATGTGAACCGTACTTGAGCCCGATTCAGCGCACTCACACTTCTCAAACAATCCGGGAAACGGGATTACTGATGGCATAGTGTGAGTAGGCCCTTAATCAGCACAACAAAATGTTTCTGAAGACAATCACCTACTGCACCTTTGAGTACAGTATGAAGTATTTGTACTTCATTTCTTCCCATCTCTACCAACAGTGCATGTGTGACTGCTGACATGCGCTTCTGAAGATCGACACGGTAGTGTCAATGCATCATGGAGGACAGTGTCATTTCCCCATCACTCCCTGAGTCAGAGCTCTAAAGTGCAATGCATTAAGCATTTTCAGCTTTTCTATTAGCTCAGTGTGCTGTGTCAACCAGCCGTTACAGCAGACAGCATAAACACACGCTCACCTGGAAAACTCTGGGTGTAACTAGGGTGCGGGACTCAGGTTAGGCGTCAAAACCTCAGCCCAGAGTGACAATGCAAAGTTTACAGAGTCCAAAACACCCCGGCCAATGTGGAAAAACACCGCTGACATCACTCGCGCTGACGCTGTACCGGTGACAAGCTCTTGTTTACGGGAGCACAAAGACGGCCTTTTCCCCCTGCGCTCCACCTCGGCCCCGGAGAGAGCAATTTGGGGGTTACATGCGTCTGGGATGGAAATGTTCGGTGGAAGCGAGGCGCCACCTACCAAAAGCTGACGTCAGATGTTTATGCTCCAGACGTTAACAAGAGATTGCTGCAGTGCTCTTTCACAGCGGCGTACACAACCAGACGCAAACATTTTACCTGCTCCGATTGAGCTTTTTACAGGGAGCGGCTCCCGACTCGCATGTTCTTCATGGAAAGCAGCTGCCTTTCGCGGGAGGTCAGGAGAGTTCATGAGAAAGCAGCAACACATGTTGCACAGCACCTCACACACCGCCTGCCGCATATTCCTGCCAGTAACCATGCACTGCTCACATATTTATCCAATCACACACACACTAACACAAGCTGGAAGAAGCAATTTCTGAGCCGATGGCTTTGTCTTTCATTATTCCCAAGCCTGACAACAGCATTTAGACGTAGCGTTGGAGACTTCAAATAAAGGATGCGATGATTCCAATCAGATCCTGCTAAGAACGCAATGGGAATAGAGCGATGCTCAGTAAAGTACATCAAAAAAAGGTTTCCAGAACTTTACTTTTCCATTGCACTTGTTTCTATAAAGGGCAACTAGGTTAATTTTCCAAGTGCCCTACAATAAGACGTGACGGCACTCAAAGTGCTAATAATAACATTTTATGATAATAACAAACAGGTTTGTGCTTGTATGTATTAAAGGGCACCTTTTTCACAAATCGTTAGATAAAATTGTGTTGTGTCTCCAGAATGACTCTGTAAAGTTTAAACTCAAAATACCCATCATATTATGAATTATACACTACTGACAACATCCACTTTGGAGTCAGAGCAAAGTGAGGCCTTAAATGCAAATGAGCTGGTTTCACCCCGCCCACTGTTGCCACATGCTTGGAGACACGAATGAAGCAGAGATTCAGTTTAAGTCACACAATACCAATTAAAGTTACTATATGCATTTGTGGTGGAGTTTATTCAAGCCTTTCTGATAGGATGAGTCACACACAAATGCCATTACAAAGTTCGCAGTATCACACACATTTAACACACTGTTTTTGCACGTCTACTTGCAGCAACTGTGACAGGATAGACACATTAACAGTTGTTCATTAAGAATTAAGCACAAATTGTACTTTACAAAAAAAAAAAAAAAAAAAAAAAACTTGCCTATTAAAGGGCAACTTCACCCTAAAGAAAAAAGACATTTTCCTCTCTATTAAACTCAAATTCCTTAAATAATAGAAGTTTCATTAATTTTAGGTCAACAATATTACTGATTGAATGAAAAAATGCCAGAATGAATGAATGAATGAATTAAGAAATGCAAGAATTAATACAAAAATGAATGAGTGAATGCAAGCATAAATGAATACAAGAATGAAAGCAAGAATGATTGAATGCAAAAGTGAGTGAGTGAGCGAGTGAGTGAGTGAATAAACAAATTAATAAATGAATGAATGAATGCAAGAACGAAAGAATGAATTAATGAATTATTGAATAAATGCAAGAATGAATGAATTAATTAATTAATTATTGAATAAATGCAAGAATGAATGAATGAATTAATTAACAAATTATTGAATAAATGCAAGAATGAATGAATGAATGCACTAAAGAATAAAAGAAAAAGGAAGGAAGGAAGGAAGGAAGGAAGGAAGGAAGGAAGGAAGGAATAAATGAATGGTCAACAAAATAACCCACCTTAAGCAATGATTGGCTACAAAAGAAACCTTTGCAGTTACATAACTTGCCTAATTAACCAAACTTAACTAGGTTAGGCTTCAAACATAATTTCAAGCTGAATGCTTGCAAACAATCTTGAAAAATCTTGAAACAAGTTGAATAATATCATGTACTGTCAATCATGACAAAGACTAAATAAATATGTTATTAGCAATTACTTTAAAACTATTATGTTGCAAAATGTGTTGAAAAACCAGCTCTTGCATAATTTTAAAATAATTAAAATACCACAAGAGGGTTAAAAGTTGATTTCAACTGTACATATATGTTCATACATATAAATTAATATCCCCCATGATGATAACACCAAAAAAGTAAGTCTCACAGTTGCAATCAAAAGTAATTTGATTAAACAGCGACTTTTTACACATGCCTACATTGACTTTTGTTTTTCTGCTCTCCGCCAATTACTAGGACGAGGCACAGGCCTGCTGGAGCTAAAACTCACAGCTCAGATCTGGGCCGACATATTGAATCAAAGTTCATTTAAGTTGGCCCGTTCACAGAAAGCAATTCAAGACTGTTGTTGTTCGTCTCCGGCGTCACGCTCGACCAGCGGAATCAATGCCAGACAGGAGCCGTTACATTCACAAACCGCAAGATAACCTAATAATCCTCCAGTTAAACGTGTGATATTTATAAGAGACGGGTGAAGAAACCATCCACACCTGATAAGCTGTATTTGTGTTGGACGACATCTCCTTCCCATTGTTATGCTTTTAAACTAGCCAGCCGCTTTTGGTGTGTTAAATTAGTGTGTTTGACTGACACGCCATATTCTTAAAATGTCCAGCGCAGTTTCCCTGCATCAGTCATAATCTCAATTAGCATATATTTGGACAAGATCTGTGTGTGGGTTTTTTTTTTCAGAGGCCAGAGACCACATTTGGGTTCACAGTATGAAAGCAGTTGAGAAGAAGACATCCTGAACTATCGCTTAATGAAGACGACCGCCAAGATAGAGGACAATATTGAGTCCAAGTCAATCTGATGCTTTGTGTGATGTGATTCAGTGTTGGCAGAAGATGAAGTGTATTATTCTATCTGTTTAGAGAGATTTTAAAAATCTTCCTGTGGCCGGAGGAGTTAAAGCAGGCGCAGAATAGACTAAATCCAGGGTTAGCTATTGTTTTCTTGCCTGGCTGTTCTCCTTCCTTACAGACTTTATCAAGTTGCTGTTTTAACTGACACAGGTAGAAATTTTCCAAGCCAATTTGAAAGATCAGAGCACAAGAAAACTGCACTGCACATTCGGCGAAGATTAAAACAAAACCCTATCATTTTGCTTACATGAACTAGTTCTCCCTAATTAGAATGAATAAAATCCAGCATAAGGTTATGCTAATGTTTTAATTTGTGATGTGTATTTCATTCACAGTACTGACAGAGGGAAAACTGAAAATAAGAGCAAAATCAGTTACCAAAAAACATCCAGCAGAAATGAAGATGACGTAATCATTTATAGCATTGCAGTCTTGTATGCTTTTATTCCTCCTGTAAAAACAAAGACATTTTGTAAGATAAAAATTAATTCTTCACCACTGACTGGTTCATGAGCAAAAGCAAAAAAAAATGGGCACACATGCATATCACTGAAATTTGATTCCTACACAAAAAATGTGTACAAGATGCGTAAAACTGTGAAACACACTATCAATAAATAATTTAAAAAGTATGGATGGATGAATGAATAAATGAATGTATGAGTGGATCGATGGATGGATGAATGAATGAATGAATGGATAAGTGGATGGATGAATGAATGCATCTGACTAAATGGATGCAATGAATGAATGAATGCAAAAACAAATGAATGAATGAATGCAAGAACAAAATGAATGAATAGATGGATGAATGAATGCAAGCATGAATGAATGCAAGCCTAAATTAGTTAATTATTGAACACAAGCATGGATGAATGAATAAATGCATGAATTAATGAAGAAATGAAAGAATGAATGCAAGAAACGAATGGATGCAAGAACGAATGACTGAATTAATGAATGCAAGAACAAATTAATAAATGAATGGATGAATGTATGAATGGATGGATGCATGCATGAATAAATGAATGCAAGCATAATTACTTAAAGAATGCAAGAATGAATGAAGAAATGAATGAATGAATAAATGCAAGAGTAAATGAATGCAAGAATGAATGTATGAACGCAATAATGAATAAATGAATGAATGACTGCACTAATGAATGAATGCAAGAACGATTGAATGAATGTACTAATGAATGAATGCAAGAATGACAGAATGAATGAACGATTGAATGAATAAGTGCAAGAATGAATGAATGCAAGCATGAATGAATGCATGAAGTAATAAATGCAAGAATACAAGAATGAATGAGTGATGCAAGCATGAATGAATACAAGAATGAAAGCAAGAATGATTGAATGCAAAAATGAATGAAAACATGAAATGAATGAATGACTGCAAGAATGCAAGTATGAATGAATGAATGAATGCAAGAACACATGCAATAATGAATGCTAGAATGAATGTAAAATCTATAGAGTTTAAGAAAATCAATCAACACATCCAATACTGAATGAATGAATTTTCTAATGTTGCTCTTATATTGTTCTGATAGCTGAAAACCCCTCCGCTCGACGTCTGCTGTATATTAGACAGAGGATTCCTCTCAAAGCAAAGCCTCATATCTGGTCATCCTCGATGTCAAACACTTTGGCCAAAGCAAAAGATTTGAACACAGATTTTGTGATTCGTCACCATTTCCCATTTGCTCACTGGAGCAGAAACCCCTCACGTGTACCAGAGTGAGTGGCATGACTATTTATATACACACAAAATCCATATTACTGGAAAGAAGAGAGAAAATTACACATTACTGGAACATGTGCTGAAAAAATGTCCCGTTTCCCAAGATTAGCTCAAATACGTAAATTCTTTAAGGGCATTTCTGAAGGTCAGGCAGCCAGTTTTTCCATCCGATTCATCGGGGATTTTGATTATAGTTTGTAGATTTGGCTATTTTACAGGCCTGCATGAATCATGTAACTCAATAACCAATACATCAAGAATAAAAGAAAAGATTCATGGTTTACCACACACCACCGACAACCACCCTGAAAATCCAATCTATTAGTTCTCCAAAAGTATATGACTTAGTCTTGTTGGCAAAGCAATTTGTCACTGAGACCAGATCTTTTATACAAACCAGATATTTCAGGCATAATAAATAAAGTCTTTCTGCCCGTAAATAATGCAGACCACAAATTAATTTAAAATGAAACCGAATACAATTACATCACAAATTCAATAAGGTTTGAAGAGTCGTGAAGTATTGACATTTATATGACCGAGATATTCATAGGGGCTTGACTTTAAAGGTGCAGTAGGTGATGCTCTTCAGAAGCATTTGTTGTTGTGCTGGTTGAAAGTCTCTTCACAGTCCAATATTAATCATTCATTCATTCATTTTCTTGTCGGCTTAGTCCCTTTATTAATCCGGGGTCGCCACAGTGGAATGAACCACCAACTTATCCAGCAAGTTTTTACGCAGCGGATGCCCTTCCAGCCGCAACCCATCTCTGGGAAACATCCACACACACACTCATACACTAAGGACTATTTAGCCTACCCAATTCACCTGTACTGCATGTCTTTGGACTGTGGGGGAAACCGGAGCACCCACGCGAAGGCAGGGAGAACATGCAAACTCCACACAGAAACGCCAACTGAGCCGAGGTTAGAACCAGCGACCTTCTTGCTGTGAAGCAACAGCACTACCTACTGCGCCACTGCCTCGCCTCTAATAGTTATGATTAAAGTAAATGATCTAAATGTGTTATGTATTTGGGTTTTCGGTTGCTTCACGCAAGGAAACGGGAGCGCACACATGTTTTAAACAGTCGCGCGCATCACATCAGCTGCAAGCGCGAATGATCATCCTCACATTCGGTATTTACCTGCCTTCTTTTGTTCGCGCCAGCACAATTAATTTTGTCAGTCGTGCTGCTTCTCGGTTTGAAGATCACATTGGCACGCATATTGGGCTGTCGAACACTACTTTTAAGAAAACTACAACTTAAAAATAATTTTCAACCAGCCAAAGTAGCTAGCAAGAGTGTCTGTCTAAAGGCTGATTTATACTTCAGCGTCAAACGCCGGCGTATGCTACAGCGCTGACGCATAGCCCTTTGCCGTGGCCGTCGGTGTCACCGACGTGCACCTCTCAAAAAACGCAACTACACGTCGCAACGACGCGTAGCGCAAGCTCTGTGATTGGTCGGATTGGTAGCGCTGACGAATCTGGGCGGGACCGAGAGCCGCGTGACAAAACAAATGGACAGATTTGTTTTGTGTTTACCTCATAGTTAAAGTTGTTGCACATCTGCCGGTTCCTGCCTCAAAATGAGCGAGCTTGAGCCACTTGTACAACCCGGAAGTGTTCAGGAAAACAAAACAGCAGCGAAGAAACTCGACACAGAGGAACATTTACACATCACTGCCAACTAGCGTTTCGGAAGTGTTAATGCAGACCAACAGAGACAGCAGCAGAAGTATAAATGCACAGCTACAGGCGTTGCCTGCGCCGTGGGTTACGACGGTCACTTGACGCAGAAGTATAAACCAGGCTTAACTCTGAACTTTGAGCGTTTTACATACATGTTGTTTATGCTCACACAGCTACACTGCACATCAACTAAAGTTTAACATGTGGTATCGTAGTGGACCACCCCTTTAAGCTTGGCTTTTCCCAACACTGCTGCCTGGTCATGTCTCAAAGGCGAATAAGCCTGCTCTTCTGCCCATGTGGTCGGGCTATCAGGTCAATCCAGCAGGGAGGCCTTGAAAACTGTATTTTATTTTCATCAGAAAGGGCTCTGATAACCGGCAGAGTTGAACACGGAGCGAAAACGGACACCGAGATAAGCGCTTTTCGAAACCTGTTTGTTAGAAACACGAGCGCGTCTCGCATGATTGAATTAGAGAAACTCAAACCTCCTCAGATGCTCCGGAGAAACACCGAGAACTCATTTCCACGTCTCTGTTTAGCGTTTTGCAGGCTGCGGGGGGCACAAACTAACTCAAACCATCTGAGCCAATTTACATAAAGCCAAAGCAGAAGTTTCAGTGCTCCATCACTGTAAAAAGGAAAAGAGCTCGGGTTTCCGTCTTCACTAGAGGTGGTCCTTCATACTGTATATAATCTGCAAGGCTTAACCTGGGTTATGGACTACTTATCACACGAAACGCACAAAAAAACGCAGCTGCTGAGACGCCGTATGGAGGGGTGAAACTCAAGCCTGAGAAAACGTTCCCCGCGATTATAGGCAGATTTAAGATGGGGATTATGAGCAGAGACTGGATAACAGGAGCGCGGTCACGTGTGCAGCGTCATCCCGTGTTTGAAGAGAAAATATCGGCAACACATGTCCTGCGCCCCGGCCCAGGGGTGTTGAAAAGACGCGGGTCCAGAAAGGGAGGCCCGCGAGCTCCTGCTGACAGATGACGGATCAGAACGAGCCTTTTTTTTGTACACAGTCACACAGGGCAAACTGAGGATTCCAGTGCAGTTCAGAAGAGCAGAGTGTACAAAAACGCAGGGTTGCACACAATGCTTTCATGGTGTCTCAACACAAACAATTAAGCTAGCATAACAAATGTACAGTAAGTGGATTGAACTTAAAAAACATAAGTTGTCCCTAAAAAAGTCTTAAGAATGGTGGCGTTTCAGCTCATTTTTTAGTTTGAGCAAGCAGTAAAACTCTTTTGTGTGTCCGTGACTGCGCCGCTGGGAGCAGAATTTACATACATGAACATATGGAGGACAGAAGTTCTGGGATTTTGTCACCACATGAATGCAAAACTCTACAAAAAGATAATAATAACAATCCCAAACACTAAAAATAATAAATATATGCAGTTGAAGTCTGAATTATTAGCCCCTGTATATTTTTCTGTCTAATTTCTGTTTAACGGAGAGAAGAATTTCTCCAACACATCTCTAATCATAATAGTTTCAATAACTAATTTTTAATCACTGATTTATTTTATCTTTGTCATGATGACATTAAATAATATTAGACTAGATATTTTTCAAGACACTTCTATACAGCTTAAAGTGACATTTAAAGGCTTAACTAGGGTAATTAGGCCAGTCATTGTATAACAGTGGTTTGTTCTAAACAATTGAAACATGTATTGTTTAAAGGGGCTAATAATATTGACCTTAAAGTTGTTTTAACAATTAAAAAAATGCTTTCATTCTAGCCGAAATTAGGCAAATAAGTCTTCCTCCAGAAGACAAAATATTGTAGGAAAGACTTAGAAAAATCCCTTGCTCTGTTAAACATCATTTGGGAAATATTGTAAAAAAAAAAAATAATAAAAAATAAATAAATAAAAATAAAAATCACAGGAGGGCTCATAATTTTGACTTCAACTGTACATATAAAGAAAGTACAACGTAAAATAAAAAGATCAGACAAAATAAAGAAAAAAAAGAAAGGAAATACTGTAAAAGAATGCAATAATATGAAATATTATTACAACTAAAAACAACTCTTTTTCAATGTCGATATTTAAAAATAATTATTATTATTTTGAATGAATATTATTCAGTCTTCAGTGTCACACAACACTTCAGAAATCATTTAATATGATGAATTTATGCTTATTATTTCTTATAATAATGATATGGCAGTTACTTTTTAGAATTACTGTCACATTAAAACATTTTATTGCATATTTTATAAATATTATTATTATTATTATTATATCCTAATATAATAATTACTATTATTATAACTAATGATAATATTAAGATATACTAAATAATAAAAAGAAGAAGCAGAAGTTATTAAAAATAAAAAATAAATAAATGTTCCCTTACTCAAAAGCATTAATTTAAAAATAAATACAACTAACTTCTTTACCCATTTAAAAGTTAAATTCAAGTATTTTTATCATGTATACCTATAACTACTACTATATTCTCAAAGTGTTTCAAATCCAAAATAATAAACATTACTCTAAACCCAAAATCGCCATAAAAAAAAAAGATATATATATATATATTCTCTTACTCAAAAGCATAAATTTAAAAATAAATACAGTTAAATTGTTTACATCGAGTTAAAGTCAGAATTATTAGCCCCCCTTTGGGCTTGAATTTTTTTTTTTCTTTTTTAAATATTTCCCAAATGTTGAACAGATTCATACAATTTTCACAGTATGTCTGATGATATTTTTTCTTCTGAAGAAAGTCTTGTTTTATTTCAGCTAGAATAAAAGCAGTTTTAATTGTTTTAAAGCCATTTTAAGGTCGAAATTATTAGCCCCTTAAGCTATCTTTTTTGATAGTCTACAGAACAAACCGTTATACAATAATGGGCCTAATTAGTTGCCTAGTTATAATACAATAACTTACCTAGTTAACCTAATTTAACCTTTTAGTTAGATTTAGAGAGTTATTAGCGATGAGTTATTACAACTTATGTTTTGAAATGTGTTGAAAAAAATCTGCTCTCCGTTAAACAGAATTTGTGGGAAAAAATAAACAGGGCGAATAATTCAGGGGGGCTAATAATTCTGACTTTAACTGTACCTAAAATCAAAAATGCCTAAAAAGAAAAGAAAGGGTTCAAAAAACAAGATTAAATATCTTCAGGTTTTGGAGAAGGGGTTGTACATGTCGGTTTTTAACCTTCATAACCCTGCTCTGTCAAATGATGTGATAAATGAAGAGCAGAGATGATATTTGCCGGGAATCTGTCCTCTGCGATTTCACCGTCATGAACTTTTAAACGAGCGCTAAATAAAAGACGAACATGAACATAAACACAAGCGGTGCAGAAAACCCAAGTGTAGGCCACATGAAGTGCACTTCAGACTCCAGGCTATCTGTTTATCCATAACAAAAGGAGGCAACCGGGTATCCGTCCGCATTTTCCGCTTTGTTTTCAATGGAGTTCTCCTGGTAGATCCAGCATGGTAATGAGAAGCAGATGTTTTGAGGGACAGCAGGAGAAGAGACAGAGGCTCAGAGTCACTCATCAGACTGACAGACAAATACTGAAAAATTATGAAGTTTGTTCAGAAATATCACACCTAGCTCAAGTATGGTGAATTCGGATGTTCAAGACCTGGAGCCAGGCTCTTAAAGCTGCTGTAAAGTGCTCTGAAATGGGATTTGTGTTATTCAAAGTTTGACGTAATCTCAATGAAACGGACAAAAGACAGGGCGGGACTTGAAGTAGCTCCTCCCCTTTTTAAAATCAGCCAATAATGTAGTTATCACAGCTCTGCCAGTGAGATTGACAGACCTCAAACACAAAGTGAAAAGCAAATAGGGGAATTACCAACCTACGTCACACAGGTTCAACCGCGCATACCGGATGCAATGGCAAACATGTCTGGTTGTGTGGTAGGATGCTAAAATAAAAAAACACTAAATTTTACTGTACACTACACTGCTTTTAATGCCAACCGCAGAGGTCTTTGGCTAACAGCCATCATAAGAGCTGAATGGAGTGAGGACCTAATTAAAAATGCTGGACTCTGCAGTTCTCAAGTCATCAGTAAGTTCACGCTATGCAGAATCAGACAAATTACTCGTTGTTGATTGCAGTAATGAGGTTTTAGTAACGATACTTCCAAAATCATTCCGCATAAACAGCAGATTTTTACCAAAAGTCTGTGCAGAAATAGCAAAAAATGTCCGCAGATTCCATCTGGCCCTACTCATAATACAATGCATTACTTTCAACAAAAAAGTAACTAAGTAATGGAATCGTTTCCACTGACTGGTACAGTATGGTACGGTACGGGTCACCTTTATCAGGCTTGAGTTTCCATTACCAAGGGTACCCTTTTGGTGGGTGTGGTGTATGACAAAGTTTCAGTCGACGTCATTTTCGATCAAGGAAATGTCTACAATAAAGCTGCACAGGTCGCTCACATATCATATGAAAAGCACTTCTCACAAAACAGATGCTTTACACACAAATACTTGTGTATAAATGTTTATTACTAACTTTTCTATAACTTTTCTGGAGTTGATTATAACTGCAGATCAATGACGGTGCGAAATAGCCTACTGTAACGTCTATAATTATATTAAATAAATAAATGAACATATATAAACACATACAGACCCTTACAGTCTTCGATATGTTACCAACTACAGAAGAACTACACAAAGCAGACATTTCGTCGTTAATTAGGTTCAAAACAACACAAAGTATAGCCTACAGTCAGAGTAAACCTCTCATCTGTGTCTGTAATCTTCAGCAGCACATGAAGCATCATTCCCAGTTCATATTAGTCCAAAAGGTGATAATAAAGATTAAAACAGGGCAGTTTGTTCACGTTTGCTGAAGAAATAACGTGCTGCTTGGCTTCGGCTTTTTTCCCGCGCTCCACTCTCGCGTTTGTCCTTTTCTTTCTGAATGTGTCACTCGCGTTTGTCAGCTTCTCACAGGATCGGGTTTCCAAAGCTTGTCAATAATCAAGTGCATGTTAATATTATCAGATCAAGAAGTTTGTTATTTTAGATAGAGACGCGCGGCGAACGCAAAGAAGAAAGCGAAACCACTCGGGCTTCAGACTGGCTCATTAAAAACTACGCGGCACAGGGTAAATCTGCTCTTCTCCATGGCTTTGTGGCTGTTTATCATGACGACGACAGGGTTTGTTTGCAGGATCGACCATGGCTGCATATGTATTTATAATACTGCTGTAATCTCTCGCTGTGTATTTTAAACATGGCAGGTCCTTTGTTTACATTCTGGCTTGTTGAGTCTACGAATGACATATCTCTGTAAACCAATAGCGTTCAGCTGCGCGTGTAGCTCCACCTTTTGGGACCCTTTCTGCAGTTTGGGACCCTTTCGAAAGGGTCCCGAAAAAGTGGTACGGTACGGTTTGGTACGCCTTTTGACAGTGGAAACGGCCATAAAAGCGTACCAAACCAAACCGTACCACTCAGTGGAAACGGGCCATTAGTTACTTTTTTGTGGGAGTAACTAGGACTGCTCGATTTTGGGAAAAATCATTATCACAATTATTTTGGTCATAATTGTAATCACGATTATTCAAAACGATTACTGTTGAAGTCAAAATTATTAGCGCTCCTGAGAATTTTTTTTTTTATAAATATTTCCCAAATTATGTTTAAAAGAGCAAGGAATTTTAACAGTATTTCCTATAATATTATTTCATCTGGAGAAAGTCTTATTTGTTTTATTTTGGCTAGAATAAAAGCAGGTTCGAATAGGATTTTGAAACATATTTTAAGGTCAATAATATTAGACCCTTTAGGCAACACATTTTTGATTGTCTGCAGAAGAATTAACTGTTATACAATGACTTGCCTAATTGCCTCAATCAAGCCTTTGAATCGCACTTTTGAATTTGAATGCTTGTGAAAAATTGACAAATATCTAGTCAAATATTATGTGCTGTCATCATAGCAAAGATAAAAGAAATTAGTTATTAGAAATGAGCTATTAAAACTATCATGTTAAGAAATGTGTTGAAAAAAAATCTTCTTTCCATTAAACAGAAATTGGGGGGAAAAGGTTGCTAATATTCAGGAGGGCTAATAATTCTGACAACTGTATATAGTTATTTTCCTCCCTGCATTTGAAAAGAGAAATAAATACAATAGAATAAAAATAAAATAAAAACAATAAACAATAATAAACAAACTGCTTTAAAGCATCTTTACTATAAGAAAAACATTTTAGCTACAAAAGTCTTTAGTCAAGAGCAGTGAGGGATTTTCTCCTTTTGTTATTTGATTAATAATGATCGAAACAGGCGGCAGCAGAAACTAATGGTTTCGCTTTCATGTGTCTTTTGATCATCAACTTGTTTGTTTATTACACAAATGAGGGTTAATATGAATAATTACTAAACACCGCGTTGACACCTATTTTACTATTGAAGCGCTCACATTAAGATGACTTTAGATGCTCAGCTCGTCACAGTGTGCGAATGAGACCGAATGCAGACCACATGCTTCTGACTGTGCGCGCGCCGCAAACACAAACAGGAGCATGCGGTTTAGTTCGCGCTTTTAAGAGCAACAAATGGTTACAACTGGACAGGGGGCGGTAAATAATGGAATTATCGTTTGTCTCGATTAATGGTTTTTCTTAACCGTTAGAAGCCAAAATCGAAATCGGATTTTCGATTAATTGCACAGCCCTAGGAGTAACTCAATATTGTAAATCACTACTTTCAAAAGTCACTGTTTATGATGTAAATAAAGGGCCAAAATGCATAAAGTTGTTGAAGTTGTTGTCAGATGAAGTCCCCTTTACACACACACTCCACCAGGCTTATAAAACGATGCTTTACATCATGCGCGCTAGAGATAGTAGTCAAAACAAACGCATGGAATCAGCATATCTGTCCAACTGCGGTTGGTGAAATAGTCTGAGGCGAGTTGATTTACACCTAAAGATCTTTCTCTCCCTCCATCAGTCTTTTCTCAGTCGGACAGGTGGCGTATTTCACATGCAAACATAAGAGTGTACGTGTGTCCAACATATCCTCCCCTACCAATCCGTGCGCTCTTCACTTTCGGAGCGATTACCGAACATTTCCCTTCTAGAGATGCTGAAGCAAAACAAGCTGTGGAGAAGCGGAGTTCTTTCACCGCTTCAGCAGTCGGGATCACTTACAGGTCCAGCTGGCTCTCTCATTAGTCTGCAGAAAACCAGAGCCGCTTTGCCTTTTGTGTGCTTTTGCTCCACATGCGCTTCTGTCTCTCACCTCATTCCTCCGGCGCCGCAACAACACTCGCCGCTTGACATTTTATTGTTCAGAAGTTTACAGAATCACAGGCTTCAAGATGTCTGAACGTTATGAAACATTCTGTAAAGCCTTATTTTATATATTGCCAGTAACCCACACACACACACATATATATGCATGCACACATGCAGACATACAGACACACAAGAGCACACATGCACGCATGTTTGCACAAACAGACCCATGCACAGATGCACAAACGTACAGTATGCACTCACAGATGCACACACGCACTCACCGACGCACGAAAGCATGTTTGCAAACAGATGCATCCACAGACACACGTATGCATGCTCAATATTTTTAAAATCATATTAAAGTATATTTAAATATATATTTATGCACAATATATTGTTTCAGCATCGATATCGCGACGCGTGTATCCGCAATAGTCACATCACAAAGATATGCAATGTTGAGTCTGAATTATAGTTGACCAGGAGGCACAGAATTGTATTTAATCACTGTATTTAAATGGAATGTATATGATTTATGCAAATAAATAAACATTTCTTAGAATTTTTGTTTTGCTTCTTATTTCAAAGCAAGAACAAAATTATTTCAATTACCCTATCGGCAGATAATTTCCTTAATAACTCTTAATTTTTACTTATTTCTTCTGATGGTGAAAACCAAAAGGTGGGTAAAGTATCCAAAATCTATACTCAAGTAAAAGTACATGTACTTGCGGAAATTTTTACTCAATTAACAATCTTAAAAGTCACTCGAGTAAGAGTAAAAAAGTATTTGATGAAACAATTACTCAAGTAAATAGTTACTAGTTACTTTTTATTATATATATATATATATATATATATATATATATATATATATATATATATATATATATACACACACACACACGTATATATACACACACACACACACACACATACATTATATATATATATATGTGTGTGTGTGTGTGTATATATGTGTGTGTGTGTGTGTGTGTGTGTGTGTGTGTGTGTGTGTGTGTGTGTGTATATATATATATATATATATATATATATATATATATATATATATATATATATATATATATATACACACACACACACACATATATACACATATATATATATATATATATATATATATATATATATATATATGTGTGTGTGTGTGTGTGTATATATGTGTGTGTGTGTGTGTGTGTGTGTGTGTGTGTGTGTATATATATATATATATATATATATATATATATATATATATATATATATATGGGTCAATGACGTGACGCTCATTTTTTTGTGTCCATGCCTTTTAAATAAATTCATGTAGGTTACAGTTTCAAAATAAATAAGCAAATAACTTGCATACACTCTCTATTTTGAGGACCAAGTCTAATTTTTTGGTTTTAATCCATTTTAAGATAATTTTTAGGGGATTATTGTAAGAATGTCAATGTGGTGTAACCAAAAAAAATT